>NC_072732.1:182775158-182911722 GCF_026930045.1 Uloborus diversus | reverse complement strand
GCCAAAGTCATTTAACTATTCGCCAAGCTTTAAGCTTGCACGTGGTGATTTTGCTGTACGCTTGGCCTATTGCCGCTAATTACGCTTATCTTTAAAGCAATTTTATTAGATTAAAATTGTTTGTTGTATCCTTTCTTTCCTTGCATGATCACTGCACGTTTTTCTTTTTTGTGTGATTTTATTTTGCAATTTGAAATTACTAATCATGAGAGCTCTCGTAATCGGCGATTCTATGGTTAAGTACTTACGTAAGTACTTACCATGTGAATTGTTAAATTATGAGCTGGATCTCGTTTCTTTTCCAGGGATCACTATTGAACGTCTGGCAAATAAGATATCTACCATGGATTTAACTAACTATGATTTAATTATTTTGCATGTAGGTACGAACAACGTATCCGATGACGCATCCTCTTGCATCCAAGAACTCAAGTTGTTACTTGGGAACATTTTCAGCTGGAATAGCAAGATAAAGATTGTGATTTCTGCTGTTTTGCCAAGAGAAGTAAACTGCTACTTACCACTAAACAAGCGTTTGAGGATGTCTGGGGAAATAGCAGAGCTTAATCGTAAGTATGGTAAGTATAATACACTTGTGTCTGAGCTTTGCAGTACTAACTGTGATTTATTCTTTTGCAGGTCTGATGCTTCTTGGCAAGGATTTATGGCTAGAGATGGTGTGCATTTAAATAGAGAAGGGAACAGGCGTTTAGCTCATCAGTTTGTTGATTTTTTGAATTCAACATTTAATCAAACTTTGAGACTAGACGTCAAGCCTTCATTTGTGACACCAAATCTACCACCATCTACATCTCTTCTCTACAGTGAGGTGGTAGCGTTAAACTGCAAGACAGCTGTTCATTCTCCTAGCACTTGCTATAACCTTTTGCAAAACCCTTCTAAACAGCAACAAAGGGTTGTAAGTCATCTTCCAAGGTAATGTAAAGAGCTGCACCTTATAACTAACTAGTGGCTCTTTTCTTCTATCTAGTACTGTTCTGTATGTCATGTTGAGCTAGGAAAAGTCTTGAATAAAAAAGCATTTTTTTAAAAATCAAATAGTTAAAGATATTACCTGTTATGTTTCATTGGTGTAGATCAAATTTTTCACTTTTTCAGTCAATCACTTCTGTTGAAAAATGATTTGTCTTATGCTGTGCATAATCGGCAAAATAGTATCATACATTCATTGTGTATTTTTTTCATGAATTTTAGATAGGGTCTAATTAATCTGCATACACAGCAAATGCTTCTATAGTAACGTCTCTTATGGAAATTAAAGATTCAATATCATTTGAGGTAGCGAAAAGCAAAGGAACCCTACCTTACTTAAAAGACATGCTTTGTTATTCATTTGCAGGAAAAAGTTCACACGAACTCATCAAAAGGATAATTACTATGTTTAAAAACAAAAAACTGCAATATAGTGAAGCGAGAAATAGCGAGGGACGACTGTAGTAATGGTTGATGTGGTAATGTAAGGAGCAAAGCATGGTTTTAATAACAATCTTACTCAACTTTTTTCAAACTTTGATTGAATGTACAATAAAAATAATAGATGGTATGAATACTTATTTTTTATAACATGTAATATTGAAATCCCTCCCTTTCTTAAAATCTGAACATGGGCTTGTTTTAATCAAGCATTTTTAGTTCAAAACGCAGTAATTGAACAGATTAATTTGATAATATCTCTGAATTGTAAAAGAGTCCAACTAAAATAGCATGCAAATGACAGAAAATAATCAAACATTTATTTACTAATACTCCTAAGGCACTTACCCTGTTGATTATATTTCAAACTCCAATTAGTTTTAACAAAGTTTACATGACATTTTGTTTTATTTTATTCATTTCTTGAATAAACTATTATAACATTTATAATTTTTAAAAATTGCAGGAATTGGAAGATAGTTTCGAAAAAGCCCATGATGACATCCTGTGATGCTTGGATTACTGTTCCCTTACGTAAATCAACTTTCAGCAAAGCTTCTGGCGATTCTCTTCCCAAAAGTAAAACTTCTAAAAGGAGAAAGAAAACTTTGAAGTATTGTGCTTATTTTATTTATTAATTTATTTTTAAATAACTTTAATCGTGAAATTACCTGTGGTGGGAGAGGGAGGAATCGGTTTAGAAGGCCAAAATTTAGTATTTGTGGTGAAATTTTTTTTTAACAGGAAAGATATAAATAAAGTTTCTTCAAACTTAGATGATATTTTATTCATCTTTTGAAGTACACCTTGTAATTTTTTGAAGTTATTTCCACCGGAACAAAACATTCAATTCAGTCATCATGAAAAAGTATTAGATTGCTGTACTGTGCTACCATTTCCCAGTAGGTTATGGTGTTTTGGTTAATCAGTAGAGTGCATCAGACCACCCTCCATTAACAAATTGCTTTGTACCTAGTCTAAAAATGTTCCATTACTAAAACTTCTCCATACCAAATTTTTTTGTTTTCCTGACAATTTTAGGTGATCCACGTCCACTTTGAATTTTCAGATTTCTTCCAAAAAAGACTGAGTATTTTTCATAATTAGTTCATTCATATTTTAATTATATCTTAATATTTAGTAAGAAGTATTTAGGTAAGAGTAAAATGCAAAATGGATTATAAGATTATTTAATTTTAATAAATAGTACGACTTTTGCGCTTTTTAATCTGCCTCTTCACTGATTACAGCCAAATTAATTTTTGCAGTAATTATTTTTCAACATTGCATAGTGACTACAACTTCAACTCTGTTTACAAAACAGTGCATTATCTGTGTTTGTCAATTTGTAGCTTTCACATTGAGTCAGTTTTTTACTTTTAATTTTGAGCCATTACTTTACTTTTATTTTGTTATTTTTGCACTCAAGTATAAACATGACATTCGATACAACTTCTTTTGCAAACTGCCGCCTGCTTCAGTTTGCAAAAGAAGCTAGTATGTGCACTTCTCACATTTGCCAAATATTGTGATAATTGTTTATTCATTTATCCACTATTTGCATGGTTATGCTTACTTTGCTTGATTGGTAACAGTTTTTTGTTCAGTTTTAGTGATTGCATTCTATATTTTATTTATGTGCTCAAGTTTCTTATACTCTGGGTGTCTGTGTATATTGAAAGTCAATTTTTCAATTACCTAATGGTAGATACTAAATTTTAGATTTTTGCATAAAGAATATCTTGTAGTTCTCTCTTTATAAACAATTCTATTGACTGATTAAATATTTTTTTACATTTTACAGACCTGAGTTATCTTCTATTCCTGTAAAGGTATCTTCATTATCCAAGTCTGTCGACCGTAAGAGGATTAAAACAAAGTCTTCAGCTCGTTTTTTCATGTATGTTGCTGCTAGTTTTATATGTATACCTTTTTGATTTTTCGAGTATAAATACTACATATGTCTATTTATATTTTACAGATGTACCAACTCCTATGCACTTGGTCATAATCTTCTGCTTTAGTATTCACGCATCTCCATCATAGTGTTTTTTCTTTTTTGTGCAATTATGAATTGCTTATTGTTTTCACTTGACCATTAAATGACATTCGTCCTTTGATTTTTTCTAAGCTTATAATGCAGGCGTCCATGTGTCTTAGGATCGAATTGTTTCAGCACTGAGCCCCTGACATTCAACTCATATTTGACGTCTTGAATTCAAATTCTAGCTGCATCAATAGTCAGTAGTAGAAAAAGAAATCCAACTATTTTTTTTACACTATCTGGAAGTGCACCATTAATTCCTGCTGCACACGTAAGAAATTCTAATTGCTGAGAAGCAAGTAACAGAGCTTCGTCACTGCCATAATGAGGAAGTGCAATATGTTTTCGAAAAATTTAATTCTTGAAAATGACTTAACTTAGGTAATGAATGTACTTGGTAATTATGCTGGGCTATATCTTATGTTTAACAGTTCAGTCCCAGATTATTGCCCACAGCCAGTTTAAAATTGTGTTCATCAATTTGGTTAAATAATAAACATGTAATGAAAATAAATCAAATCTGCCTCGGAACAGCATTAGGCACAAATAAATTTTGCAAATATTCGCCATTTTGCAACTCAACTAGCATTTAATTGAGGGAATAGACATGTTTTATGGATAAGCCATTGTGTTATTGCTGTGAATAATTATTTTTTGAACTTGCTTTTATAAAGCTCTGTGGAACAGAAATTTCTCTTTATTCTTCATTTTACAATTGGCATCTGATTCGATCCATAATTCTAGGCATTCTGCTGTTTGGCCAGAGAGTCTTCCCAACCAACCTCCTGAAGGGACCTGCAGCTCCTTATCTTCTGTTCCTGTGAAGGTGTATTCATCATCCAAAAGGATTAAAAGAAAGTTTTCTGATCGGTTTTTCATGTATGTTGCTGCTTATTTTTTGTGTATAACTTTTTGACTTTTTAAGTATAGATTATTTCTGTTTTGCATATGTGCCGAATGCTGTGCACTTAGTCATATTCTCCTTCGATGTTTAGTTCCTTTTTCAGCTTCGACCAGACCTTCAGCAGCACCACCGCCTACCAGCCTCTAGAGGTGCGACTTCTCTGGTCCTGAGCACTGTCTCCCGGAATGTGCTTCTCCTGGTTGTGGCGTCCATGTCCCATATATACACAGGCCTACATGCACACACAGGTTCACACACGCATACACACTCAAACTATATACACACGTAACCGCTTAGGAGAATGGGGGGGGGGGACAAGTCATTTTTAGAAACAATTACTCCAATGAGTAGGATCCTGTCCAGGGTTGGCTTTCTGCCAGCAGAAACTAGTTTTTGACGTGCCAGTGGCAGAAACTGGCAAAATATTTTCTTTAATAACTCAAATAATTAGTAAATGATATTTGTTTAAGTAAACTAAATAAAATAACATCATTTCATCATTTAAAAAAATAAAATCCCATGCTAGTGCCCTTGATTTAGTTCAGAAAGGGAACTTTCCAATTGCAGAGGCTCGTAGTATTTGAATTAATTTAACAAAGGATAAAAAATCATACAGGGGTGCTTAGGAAAGAGGAGTGACATACAGAATTAAACAGGCATTACTGATTATAATTTGCTCACTTATATGCTTCCTTTAAATTGTTTGTGATTGAAATTATCATGTCATGTGCTTCAAGAAGAAAGTGCCAGAATTTTACTTGCCTACATTTTGTACCTAATGTCACAGCTTTGTAAAACAAATTGGCCCCATTTCTCAAAACCTATTTTTCCAGTCAAATTTTTACCACAACCCCAGTTACTGCATGGTGGTCCAGTTATACAATACATGAAAGTTTCACTAACATTGCTTGCTCTTTGAGTGCCAGAATAGTTCTTCTCTTCAGTTTTAAGAAAATTTTGTGCATAGTAAATTGAAGCAGGGGTCCAAACAATGTAATATTTGATTTTGAATTTTGATAATTTTTTAATAAAATTACAGTTACAATTAATTATATTTTCCATGCATTTTTTGTTGTATATCAAGATTTTTTCATTTTGTGAGTTTTTGCCAGTTTCTGCTGTGAAGTGGCAGAAAGTGGTTTTCGCTATGCCGGTTTTAACCGGTATCTACCAGTGGTTTAACCGCCTCGGCAGAAACTTGCCAACCCTGATCCTGTGGCAACTTGTAATTGCAAAAACCATAATTTGAATTCAAAATTTCTGAAATCAAATTATTATATATATCTTTTAATTTTCTAGAATACGTACATATAATGAATTTGTTAGCTTTAAATGCTATATGACTATTCATTGACATTTTATCCATAATTTCTAGGCATTCTGCTGTTTGGCCGGAGAGCCTTCCTGACCTATGCCCCAAGGGAACCTGCAGCTACTGGGCTAGAAAATCTGCGATGAATGGGGGAGCAGGAACTTGCAATAACCAAAATGGTGACAATAATAACAGTAGTAAGTATGTTTCTAGTTCATTTGCCTGTCCAGCTTGCGATAAGGTTTACTCTTCTCGTCAAGCACTTTATAAACACAAAAAGAAATGCATTGGTGTGAAAGAAAATTGTGATTCATCTGGTGATAAATGTGGCAAAATTTTTTCGACTGAGGGAGATTTTCAAAATCATAAAAACGTATGTCATGATAACGAGAATTACAATTTATGTTTTTATCCTAATTGTGATTTCAAATTTCGTTTTATTAACATTTTATATGATCATATCAATCAATGCCATAATAATGATGTAAATGTTATTAAATATAGCTTTAACTCTATAGATGAATTTAAACAGTGGCTAGATGTAACCTCTTCGAATACTTTTAGTTGTTTTAAACGAGCAACAGGGAAAAAAGTTCGGAATGATAAAATTTTTCACTATTATGCATGCCATTTTAACACTAAGGGAAATGTTTATACGGAGCGCATTACAAGCAGAAAGAATTCTAAAGGAGTTTTACCGATTAACAATTTTTGCCCTGCTAGAATTGTAGTTCACGAAGAAGCAAACATCACAACTGCATATTTTTATCCTGCACACAACCATGAGCTTTCCCCTGAAAATCTGAAGTTTCAACAATTAACTGAGAGCTGTCGCAACATAATAAAGGCTCAGGCTAAAATGGAAGTTCCTGCTGCAGCGATACAGGATGTTTTTCAAGATGGAGCTGGTGAAAGGGGAAACAGAGAGTTGATAGTTCCGAGAGAGGCCTTTATTTCTAGGAAAAAAATTCAGTATTATGTTAGTAAACACAAGATGCCTGTTATTGAAAGCGATGTAAAGTCAATTCATGCAATAGTAAGTAATTTGAGTAAAGAAAAATACAATCCAGTACTGTTGTTTAAACCACAAGGACAGGAAACAGTTTTTGGGCCAAAGGGGTTAGATGAGTTGCCATTTTTTTCAGAGTCTTTTGCACTAGGTTTACAGACAGAAGAGCAAAAAAAAATGTTGGTTGATGCATCAGGTAGAATTTTATGTATCGATTCAACTCACAAAACAAATCAGTATAATTTTTATTTATTAAATTTAGTTGTACCTGATGAGTTCGGTAATGGTTATCCTGTAGCGCATTTTATCACAGATCAGATAGATGCTTTAACTATGTATAATTTATTCCTTAGTCTTAAACAGGTTGTTCCAGAATTAAAAATAAATTGTGTAATGACAGATGATGACAAAACTACATTTCCAGCATTTGAAAGCGCATTTGGTCCAGGAACAATTCACTTATTATGCAAATGGCATATACGTCGGGCATGGCAGAGGAAGTTATCATTACTTGTTTTCAACCCAGAATTAAGAAATGAAATGAAGAATGACTTAGGAGTGTTGTTAAATGAAAGAAAATTAAATGATTTTCATAATTTGCTTCATAATTTTGTTAACAAGTACAGGGAAAGTGCAAGTAAATTTATTGAATATTTTAATGTTAATTACGTAGGTCGAGCAAATCTGTGGGCTTTAGCATATCGAAATTTTCCCCATTCTTTTACCGATACTAACATGTATTGTGAATCATTTCACAGTAAACTGAAAACAATTTATTTTAACCGAAAGGTAAATAGGCGTCTTGATAATTTAATAAAGGTCCTCCTAAAAATTGAGAAACAAACATATCTTAACTACACATATAATGTCATCAGTAAAAAACCACACAGTGTATGTCCCAATGTGCGCCATGCTTCTGGGATGAAAATAAGTGATGATAGCATTGAAAGTATGTTGTGTAACGCTTGGATGGTAAGGTCTCAAAGTGATCCAAACATTAAATATACTGTAAGAAGATTTTTTGATGAATGTCCCCAAAGAGATTTCTGCTTTGAAACATGCAAAAACTTAACCTGTATTAATTTATGTAGTCATTTATATTACTGTAACTGTCCAGATCCGAATCCATTATGTAAGCATATCCATAAAGTTCATTCCATGGTATCTAGGCAGGTAAGTACTTGTGTAATAAACTTAGATACTTCACCAGAAAAAAGTATAACAATGGATCCTTTGGTTATTGAGCCTGTCAAGTCAATAAATTTTGTTCCAAAAGAATGCAACACCCTTGATTTGTGTAAACAACTTATTTCGGAATTATTTGTTGAAATGCAAAGTCCTTCAGTTCAAAAGGTTTTAGGTAATAGCATTGCCAAACATTTAAGAGACATAATTTCCAGTTGCAAAGGCATTAGAAATTCTGGAAAAGTAAATGACATGGTAGATATGCCCTTTGAAAACTTAGCTCCTAATTTAAATTATTGTAAACAAGATTTGTTTGCTACAAAAGCCTCAAAAAGTAAAAAACGTAAAAGCTTAACAAACCCAAGTATTCAAAATATGCAAGAAATTAAAAAAAGTCTGATGGATTTTGAAGATACAAAATTTGTTGACTATGACAGTCCAAATGTTTCATTTACTCCTAGTGTCAGGAACTTTAAAAATTTAGATGAAGTGGTGTTCCGTGCCGATGACATTCAGATTACATTCATTGAAATGAAATCATTAGATCCTTGCTTGTCTGGGTATGAATTAGATATTTTAAGGAAACACAATTCAGTTTTTCAAAAGGGGTGGTTGTATGATAGTGTAATTGATAGTTATATGCATCATCTGACTCACACAACCTCTCGCTGCAATTCACTTGCTGCAAGAACATATCATAGTACCTTTCTTCAAAATACAAATTCAGTGACACATTTTTACTCTAAAGAACAGATTTCCAGTGCTGACTTTTTATTTATTCCAGCAAATATCAATAGTCATTGGGTTTTACTTGTATACAGAGTGCAAGATTGTGTAATTGATTTCTATGACCCACTAGGTTTGTCAGATAGAAATATTTATGTTCCTTTTATTCATTTATGGATCTACTTCCTGAGTAAATTGCTTAATAACTACAAATTGGCTTATCGTTTTCCTCCTCACACTAATCAGACTGATAACATGAATTGTGGTGTATTTATTTGTTATTTTGCTCATCAGATAATTTCAAATCAAAATGTTACAATATCTTTTGATACATATTATTTTAGGAAATCTATGTTTATAAGTTTAGGGGGTCTAGATTTAAATGTTTCTAAGTTTTCTGTGTAAATGTTCAAAATATATGTTGTAATGCCTTTGTTTCATTTTGTGGAAAAATCTAGTTTTTAATTCGGTAGGAAAGGGTTAAATTTATAAGCTCTCCTCAAATTAGTGATGATTAATGTTGATTAACAGAGAAATTTCAATTTAGGAGATTTTTATGCCATTCAAGTTGTCATGCAAGATTAACTGTTCAGAACTTCTTCTGTATATGTTTTTAAATCTAATACCTCTCCCTAGTACCGCTATCTCGGACTGTCCCAGGAGAAAAAAAAAAGAAAGTAAGTACAACCGCTTCGACAACATAAAGAACATCAGCTGTCCGCCATCAGTACTACATGCCGAAATGGAACAAAATATTTTGGTGAAAGCTCTTGGGCTCTGTTGGAAAAAAAGTAAAATTGAAAAACAATGGAAAAAAAAAAAGAAAAAAAAAACGGGTACTAGGACTTCTATTTGCGGGAGTTTCTAGGCTCGGGAAAAAATAAAAAATGTAAAATTTCATAAAAATATGATTGTTGTGTTATGAAGCATTTAAACCAGTTTATTGCTACTGGCCTCAAAGCAGTATAATCGAATTTTTTCCTTACACAATTTTATAGCCTTTCTTAGATTTGAAGTGCACACAACTAATTTATTTGCTTTATACCAAATTTTTCAATTTGAACATTTTATTAGGAATAATATTTTTGTCTGTAATGTAGTTATTCATCATTTTAGATCTATTCCTTTAAATGTTTCAAGAATGTATTAATAATTTTAAAAGTTTTAGATCAGTATAAATTGTTATTGAAATTTAAGTTTAAAATGTTCAAGAAATCTCAAATTTAAACCTTTTTATTAAAATCGTCGCACAAACTTGCAACACTTAATGTGTAGTAAACGTGTGAACTGATTACCTTGCATGTTTTTTAATGTTGCATGCTTGTCGAAATAATTAGGCATGTTTTTTAATGTTGCATGCTTGTCGAAATAATTAGCTTGAACTACAGTCAAGTCTCCATATAGCAAAGTCGCAAGGGACCTTTGAGAAGGTTATATAGAAACTTCGTAAAGCAGAAAATGGTAAATTTCTATGCTTAGTTTTTAACCAAGGTAAAATCTAATCATTCGCAGAATTAATCAATTTTAAAATGACTTGATCAACATCGTCATACACGCACAATAGTACTCGTCTTGCATTAGAATTGCACATTTCACAAACTTTACTTTAAATTGACTAATTATTTTGTAGTATAGCACTATTTGTAGGAATTCTTTTTTTTTTTTTTTGCAGCTACATACTTCTACTTAATCCTGTTTTCAACATCATTGATTAGTGAAATTTTTTCCTTTTGTCAAACACGTTCTCTTCAACGCTAGGTGAAAATGAACACAACATGCACATGGTTAGTTCAAGAGACTCCAGCCCCAACCAACATCAACACTCTTGGAAACCTCGCCCCCTCAAGGAATTCTACCCTCCTCATCCCCTTTCATCACCACAAGTGACAAAGAGAAAAAAAATCGTAGAATGAGTAAATCACAGCAAAAGCACCAGAACAAAGAGTTCTATTTTGTGAAATATCGACTTTCTCCATAAAAAATTTGCAATACTGAATTCGGCTGTTTGATATTCGTTAAAGAGAGGCAGATTTGCATGCTTTTTTATTGAAACTTTCTGTGTCGCTGAACATGCTTCGTTAAATAGTGTTTGCTACACGGAGACTCGACTGTATTTTTTCTGTTTGTAACTTTTAATTTATTTTTGCTTGTTTTAAATGTGTCTATATTGTCTGCCTTTAACAATACAGACTGTCAATGTAACATGTGGAACTTAATTGATAGAATAATTTTTGAGTTTTTTTTTCATTGCATGTGCTTTCCTTTTACTACGCTTGTTTAAATTTTATCTTTTTTTAAATGCATGTCTCTGGACAATTGTAGTATTGACAGTCCAGAACTTTTTATCCTGGAACCAGAAAACCGGCAATTTTTTGTCTATTTTCCCGCCATTTATAAAAAAAATACACATTTTCGTTAATTTTTGAAAAAATATGCATTGTTTTGAAATACCGAAACGAATATGAACTGTTTCTTAATAAAAACCTTATTACTCACGTATAACTGAAGAAAATGTTCACAAAAACGAAGCGGGGAAAAATTTCTTTGGAAATATTTTTTTGAATTAAGTACACTCGTAAGTTGGAAATTTTCGTGTTTTTTTTCAATTGAAAACTAAAGAAATGAATATTGTCGCATTCTAATGCAATATTGTTTTGAACAATGTTTAAAATTAAAACTGTTTAGAAGGTACGTGACACCACGAAATTGCGGGAAATGCTGAAAGCCAGAATTGCGAATTTTCTGGATGGTTGATCGTGGAATCTAGAAATCGTTCAACGAAGACTAATTAGGCTGCAAGAACTCACAAATCAAATTCCTATTGATATTACAAAAAGCAATAGTTATCAATAACGACCATAATCACAAACACAAAATCTTTATAAAAATTAAATTAAAAAAAACTTGTTCATGAAAAATTCTTTATGCACTATAGCAAGAAAATCTCACATTTACGTTCAAAAACTTGCGTCTAGCCCTTCCCTTCATTTTTTTCCTCGTTTTAAAACATCGAAAGGTGGTGATTTTTTTTTTCTTTTTCATATCGAATGTGAGGGTCTGAGGTCTTGCGAATAACTTGAAGTTTTTTGGTGTTTAAATTATTCTTTCTTTTCAAGTAGTTTTTAATTTTTTGATAGTATTTATAAGCATTTCTGAACTGTTTTTTTTCTTATTTTAATATTACTATTTATTATAGTAATTTAAGTTTTATAAACAATCGGCTAACAGAGCTTTTTAGCAATCCAGAAAACCGGGAACTTCAGATATCTGGGATAGCGATGGTCCCGAACTTCCCGGATAATTTGTTCTCTACTGTACTTTTATTTTCTTTATTTTGTTGCTACTTTTTAATTTGATTTCTTGTTCTATTGATTGAGGATCGCCCCCCACACCCCCATATTAAAAAGAAAAAAAATGGTTTGTAATATGGCTGCATGAAGGCGCCTGTAATAATTAGAGCAATTTTTCTGGAAAGTGATGCATCATCCCCTTTGAGACATTACTTCTACAGTATATCTTCAATTGTATGTATACGTCTTGTCTTAATTTCATTTTTATGCTAATTGATCTGCTTTCTTATGTTAGTTGCAAATTTGTAATAGTAATGGTCATGGATTCCCCTTTCCCTATCTGTTTTTATGTTGAGTTACCTGCATGAAGATGCATGTGTTTGTTTAAACAATTGTCCTGGAAATTATCATATTTATATTATTTTTATTATAACCCCTTGCATATTTTTGTGTACAAAAATATCTTTCTTAGTTAATTACTTGTTGTTTTTAAAAGAAAATTGCATTTGTCTGGATATTTGAAGCAGCGAAAAGCAAAGAGATATAAGGGCCAAAATTTACAATTTAGAAATAACCAATACAAATATGAGGTAAACTTTGCCTACGTCTTGTTGCAAGAGCTAGTACTAGTAACCCTTTTAGGTGACGATGTGAAGCATTGTTTTGTAGGGGACTTCAGGATGTCAAGTCAAGTTTGCAGCATCATTTGGAAACACATTTTACTCAAACCTTAAAAATGTCCTCTTACATTCCTTTGCTTCTCATTGCCTCCTTTATCCTGGAAATTTTCATTATTGGTCAATTCGTACCATGGTTTTCATAGATGCATGTGCTCCTCTGTGAACTGTCCTTTGTTTTATTTCTTTATTTATTCTAGTTTGATGCATGTACTTGCCTGATGCATAGATTGCACCATTGAAACTTTTATATATATATATATATATTCTTTAGGTTAACTATTTCAATTTGTTTTATTTACTATTTTTTTTTTTTTTTTGTACTTGTTACTTGCACCCATGTTTTGAAAGATAAGTATGTGTCTGGACATTTGTCCTGGAAATTTTCATTATTTATTTATTTTTTTAACTTCTATGTAGTTAGAAAATACATTTACTTGAATAGACATTTGTCTCGGATATTTTTTCTTTACTTTCTTTAGGTTAACTATTCCAATTTGTTGTTTTATTTACTATTTCTTTCTTTTTTTTTACTATTTGCTTGCACCCTTGTTTTAAAAGATAAATACATGTCTGGACATTTGTCCTGGAAATTTTCATTATTTATTTTTTAACTTCTATGTAGTTGTTAAAAAATACTTATATTTGAATAGATATTTGTTCAGGATGTTTTTTCTTTGTTGTCTTTTAACTTTGAAAAAAAAAAAAAAAATTTTTTTTGTTGCTTATGAATTCTTAACACATTAAGCAATAACTAACCCTTGTCATTAATTATGATGTTGGCACCAGCAGCATGAGAATATATGTACTTAAATTTCTCCAAGAAATTTTGGTTTCTTTTCTCCTAATTTGTAGGGTTATAGTACAAATTTCTTGTTTAATGAATCTGAATGTCATTTGAATAGTAATGGTTGTGTGTGTGTGTGTGTGTTTTAATTTTAACCTGTTGTGAGATGCAAATCCTTGACTTTTACTATGATGTTTAAAATTAGTACATGCTTCTTAATTGTTTTAATCTGATAAAATATCCTTTCTATTAGGACATAAAGGTTTTGCCTCTGGATAAATGAGTGAGTTCCGCATTGATTGGAAAGATCATTCCCAACACGTGAATGAGGAGGACTTACTGGTACTGCCCTGTATTAAATGTCCTCTACTAAGAGATGCTGCTTAATCCAAGAAAATCCCTGAATGGTGTGCCGCCATTGTTTCGTCTTTTGTCTATCATTGGCATTACATAGTGGCATGCTTTTCAGTCGTGCACCTACAAGTTCTACAAGCACCTACTAATTCTGCAGTGATCTGAGTATAATATTTTTATCTTCTAGACAGGCCAGTAAAGAATTAATTCATCATCAGTTATGTTCATTTTGGTATATTTTTTTTACTATGAACAATAATTTTTTCAATTTATTGGTACAAGCAATTTTCTATTTCATTTAAATTCATTAAATAATAATTAATTTCTATTTCATTATTTTAAACTTATTACCAAATACAAATAAATATGCAAAGCAATAGTTTTAAGCGTGAAAAAAATGCAGACTATGTGCTTTGTTAATTCTAATTAACTGTGACTATGAGCTAAATAATGTTGAGGAATTTAAAAATATATACTTTGAGGCAGTGAGTAAGATATAAAAGTATTCATTAACCTTCAACGTTTTAGCCTTTTGCTGAAGCTCTTTCCCCAATTTTAGCTTTTTGGCTAAACAACTTTTGAGCTCAGCTTAAACACTGATATGTACATATTAATTAAAATGTTTGATTGCTTTTTTTATATTAAAATGTCAAAAAACTAAAACTAGCGGTAAGTCGGAAGTTTTTTATTGTTCCCTATAGGATTCAAGTTATTGAGAGTTGACTATATTTGTTATTATTTTCAAGATTGGTAAATACAGTAGACCCTCGTTTTACACAGGGGTTACGTTGCTCAAAAAAGCCGCATAAATTAAGCTTTATTTAAACAGTCAAAAATGTTTGTAATGGAGGAAAAAATGCAGTGATTTAAATGAAAAGGTAAAAATTCATTTTAAAGTGCTTTGACAACTTAACCATGATGAATCAAAGAAATGCTGCAGCACGGCTAAAAATTTCCCAACCATTAATTCAAATTATTAAAAAATTGTGATGAGATTGCAATTTTGAAAAATGGAAGGGGGGTGGGGAGAAGAAATTGATTTCTATTTTTAAAAAGAAGGAAAAAAAAAAAGATCGGGGAGAGCCCCCTCACGTCAATAAATATGGCCTAAAACCACGTTTTAAAGGCTTTAATTTCTACACATTCCCGCGGAGTTGTCCTGTGCAGTTCTTCTTCCCCCTTCCTTACAAGCCGTACTGTAGCGCTTGAAAGCGTAATGGACATAAACGTGAGATTAATTATTTTCGTGGTATTTTGTAGCTTTTCATTACCTAATTAGTTAAATTTTAGTTTTGAAAGTCAGGTGTGAAAGTGCACAACCCTACCAGCAATCATGGACCTAAACATGGTATCAATATCTTTTGTGATTTACTTTGTAGTTTAAGTATTTTGTTGCTTAAAATGCAGTTAATTTTACTTATTTAATACAAATAATTATTTTAAAAGAGTTTAAATATTTAAAAGAAAAAAATTTTCCTCTAAAAACCAGGTGAGGGGGGCCCCTCACTTTTTCGAGGCTTAAGCCATCACTGAAAACAAAGCAAAGCTAAATAAAAGATTAAACAAAAGCAAAACCATGCTGGAAAATATGATGAAGTTGAATTTGCTTCGAAACTGATTGACTAATGTCGGGGAAAAGAATACACCAGTAAACAGTCCGTTAATGTGACGGAAAACAAAAGATCTTGCTTGGAAAATTGGCAAAAAATACTTCATAGCACGCACTAATTTAGTAATTCATAATTTAAAACTGCATTTAGTTGACTCATTGTTGTTTTAATTTGCAGTTGTAAAAATGAATGCTTCCTAATTGAAAAAAAGTCAATGTTATTGTGTGCTGGATTCTTTTCAGTTATTGTTATGAAATTGCTTTCCCCCCAAAGTGATCACATTAAGCGGCGCCTACTGTTATTTAATTTTAGAATCTATAGTTTTGGTTGACAATTGTAAATATTAAATTTTTACAACTGCCCTGTTTTGGCCAAGTGGAATGACAAAATTTGGTTTGAGAATTTCACCTGACCATGATGTAAATCAGGAAATTTAAAATTTTAATGAAGTATTTATATTATTAGTTATTTGATAATGTGTTAAATAGTCTAATAATCTGCAATTTAGAAAAGATTTATGTAATTTATTGACTTGCTGACCATAACTTTTCCAGGTTTAATTTGTCTACGAAAAAATAGTGCATTAATAGAGGGACGAAGTTAATTCACTAACTTGACTGAATGGTGTGCCACTATTGTTATGACTTTTGTCTGACATAAGCATTACGTAGTGGCATTCTTTTCGGTTATCAGTGTTGGTTTTTATTGCTACAACAGGATTTTGAAGTTGGATCATCCAGGCTACAAACTTGAACCTTTGTTCTGGATTCTATGTACCTGCAGCATAAATTGTTTGCCTCACCTGAACATTACCACAGTAAGTCATAGACAAAGTCTCTTATTTCATTTTTATTTTTAATCTATATGTTATTTTCCGTTACATAGGTATGTAAATAACACTACAACTTGCGACAGGCAACATTGGATAAGAAAGTTATAAAATAAGTTTCGATATTCCTCTTAGATGTACGCATTATAACCAAACATTTGTACATATTCCCATCTGTATATATACATTCACATTTTTTTGTCTGTTTTCAGTTTTTAGAGTCTCAACGCTTACATTGCAATGTGTTTTCGCCAAAGCAAGAAGTAATATTTTAGTGTTATAATAAAACAAGGCTTTCTTTGATTTTTCAAGAGATATATTGTGACGGGTTTTCGCCAAGAGAGTCATTTTGTCTCCAAAGTTATATATTTTGACGAAAACAAATACATGAAGATCCTATTAGAATTAAATCCATGAGCCTGCTAAAAAAAAGGTAAGTCGAAAAGTATTAATTTATTACCTCGAGTGCAATAAAAGCAGTATTATTTAGGATTGAATCGCAGCTATTTAGGAAAAAAAGAAATTGAAAAAAAAAAAAAAAGGTTGCACAGCTTATCTTACACCAGATTCATAGTTACTGACAGCAATTTCTGTAACAGACCAGAACAAGGCTATTGCTTTAACGTTTTAAAGAAAAGATGGCCTTCGGCTTATATTAAACTTTTTCAAAAATTAAGAAAAATAAACATACACGTATTTATCAACACCTTTTACATCTTTGACTTTACATATTATTTCTCAGCTAACCCTGAACTTCTTCAGAAAGATTTCAATCACTAAAACACTTAGAAAATTTTTCAATTGTCGGCAAGTGTTATTACACCATAAACTATGCACTAATGTTTAGCGGATGCATCAAAAAATAATCATTATCTATAGTTCACTAACTGAATTTTCAAATATTGAAACAGAATTAAAAAACATATCTTATGAATTATATTAAGAAAACATTTTATCCAGTTAAATGAATCAATTAACCACAACATTTTAAAGCACAAAAATTGCAAATTGCTGTGTTTCGGTGTTTCAAGGAACACCTTTTTCAATGCAAAGAAGCGTGAGCTTCTGGATGAAAAGTCCTTTCTTTGGATCTTTGATTGAATGACTTTTAATCCATAAACTTACACTTCTTTGCGTTCAGAAAGGCGTACCTTGTAACATTGAAATACGTGTCTGCAGCAATTTGGAGGACAGAGTTACGACAATGTGGTTGTAGCGTGTGTTCAAAATAGCAGCGTTACAGCCATTATTAAGTTGCCGCCAAATCAAGTTTGGTAAAAATATGATTAAATACTATTAAGGTTCAATTTTCTCCCCCCCCTTGTATGTGTGATTTTAAGGATTAATGATGCCAATTAAGATTTTGTGGAACTAATATCTGTATTTTAATGGAGATAATGAGAATATTGTTCTTTTATTTAATATATATATATATATATATATATATATATATATATATAATATATATTTATTTATACTATTGGACCTTTACTGATGAAGATTTTTATTACTAATCATGACTTAGATTTTCCATGGGAGGTTAATATTATTCCAAAACACTGATATAGGCATTCTAATGGTGACTTTTAGGGAAAAAATTTTCTTTCCCAAAGGTCAAGTTTTATGTACTATTGTCGCCATTGAAATGAGAATTTAGAAAAAAGAAAGGTTGTGCTTCTTATTTTAATGGCGTTTTTACAACAATCTTTTTGATATTTTATATTTGTTTTATTCACAGCTGTGTTGACGCTGTTTAAGAACTTGAATTCCTTCTGAAGGGGACGAATTCCGTTCCTGACAAAAGCGGTCAACATAGACAGGTGGTCAACTTTACAGGTTTTACTGTATATTCAAAAGAAATTGATAATAAAGGAACTACAACGTGCCTTTGTGTTTTCTGTGATCATTTTTAACATTGCAAATGAGTTAGTTAAAAAAATTGTTAAAAATTAACGTATGGTTCAAATTAAATAATTCTTAATCATCAAAACTTTGGAGAACCAAATATGTAAACAAGATATCTTTGAAAAGCATTATTAGTAGTTACAATGTAAGTATTATTATTTTATAAAAGTATGGGGGGTCAATTGCAATCTTCTTAGCGGACGCCGTGATTGCAGACCACGTGCGACCAGACGGGAAATGGTTCTGGTTGACATGGGAACATTCAGGGTATCTTGCACCTGCTGCAGAATCGAGGAACAAGTGACTTGTAGGTCTGCTACAGCTTGTCGGTGGATGCGTCGATCCACGCGTTCTGACGTCACTCTGGCTGCCCTTGCACCCCTCAATCTTGCCACATTCCGTTGTTCCAACCATCTTCGGCACAGCCGATGCACCGTGCTCACATCCATGTGGGTATCAACTGCGATTTGACGTACGGACCAACCTCCCCTTCTCAATGCGATCACCATACCCCTCGTAAAATCGTCTATCTGCTGGAAGTGCCTTCGTTGACGGCGAACTAGTCGTTTTTATTAAAAAATGATCTCTCTGTTTCGATTCTTTGAAACTTTACTGGTAATTAGAAATATGCATCAGATAAAATGTTTAATACAAGAATTTAAAGACACATACTTTATTTAGAACAACAAAAAAAGGGAAAAGGGGTATATACTACTAGGGGTATAAGGGGTTTTACTGTATGAATGTTGAAGATCAGAAAAACTATTAAAAAAAAAAACTTTGAATCAATCAAGTAGAAAGGTAACGCTTTTCATGCTAAGTGTACTAACAATGCTGCTGCGGAGAGAAGGATAATAGCATAAGTCGACAGAATCATCATTTTGCAAATCACAGCAAGTGCAATCGCCCTTAATTTTTTGTTCAAATTCTGAAAGCAATTCGGATAGTTGTGGTAGAGTTCTACTGTGTAGCTGCCAACATATCTACTTTAAAAATCTTACAATGCATGCCATGGGTGTATTTGTACACTTTTTTAACCAACACACCACAAACTGTTAAAACTGAAAGCATTATATTTTCAAATCTTTACTTGTAATTAATCAGCACAGAAAAAAAAAAAAAAAAAAACTGGCTTCACAAAAAAGAAGCATAGGATTACAACAAGCAGTTAGTTTCAAAAAGGCAGGCTTGTACATTTAAAAATTTATTAAGTGTGCACTTTTAAAATATTGTCTTATATTTTTCTGTAGGATGCATTAATATTAATCTTTAAAAATATTCTTTTGGAAGAAACTAATAACTTGCTGTATTATCTTACTTTTTCTGTCGTAAATTAATGCAGTCAGCTGCTTTTGCTGAAACTACTTTCACTGGAACTTAAGCTTTCTTAAGTTGCTGACTTAGCAACATTCAAAAAATTTATTTCCCTAACTTATTCAAAACAATATATTTTTTTTGGAAGTTCTTAATGATTAAAATGTTATCCAGGTTATTAGACAGGACTGCACAGCTCTGTCCTCGTCTTTCTGACCCTACTGAATTTTCTTTTGCACTCTGAATTGCTGTGAGGTATGGCTAGAATGAAAAGCATAGAAAAGGAGAGCCTTTCATACTTCAATGAACCATTGACATTAAATTTCTTCAAAGCAGCCTATTTTTTATCCATCCTCTCCCTTTTTAGCACAACATCGGGCAAATTATCTATTTGTACAGAGTGGAATTCACTTTGGAGCTTATCTTAGGCTCTTCATCTGCAGTTTCTCTATTCTTCTGAAGTAACATAACAGGATACTCATTTAAAAAAAAAAAGCAATACTAGGGATCTAAAACCTAATTATCTTACAATTATGTCACAAGATCTTATAAACTTACAATATCTCCAAAAATCTTACAATGTAAGGCTAAATCTTACAAGTTGGTTGCTATGCTACTGTATGTTTATGTATAGCATAAAAATAAGAAAAGCTTAAAATTTTCAAGAAACATTTTATTAATTTAATTTTTAACAGTACTTTTGTCACTTACTTATGCATATACAGGTATCTTTTGTATAACACGGTTGATTCGTACTGTGTAATATGAGACTTTTTTATAAATAGTTTTTTAAACATATTTTTTGATCTTACGTCTTACATAGGATCAAGAAATGTGTACCGTGTTATATTGAAACCAAGTCTTAAGGGAAAGATTTTATAATAGCTGAAATTTAAACTAAATAGGATATACAAATAAATAAAAAAATTTTGAAAAAAAAATAGAACCGACTTCAAAATTGCTCTAAAAAGTGAAAAATAATTTTATTCTTTAAACACCATCGATAATACTTTTAAACATAATTTTTGAAGTTGGCGCAAAAACAAAAAGTAAAATCCATTGTAACCATGCTTCGTTCATATTGTTATAAAAAAATCATCCAAAGTTAGGAACGAAACATTTATATCGTTACTGAAATATGCTGTCATCAATGCGTAATGCATGTGGTAGTGAAGAAACTGGGCCTGATTTAATTTATAGCTGTAACTGAGTTATAGCTGTGAATGATTTTATCGATCGTTTTTGCGCCAACTTCAAAAATTATGTTTAAAAGTATTATCGATGGTGTTTAAAGAATAAAATTATTTTTCACTTTTTAGAGCAATTTTGAAGTCGGTTCTATTTTTTTTTTTCAAAATTTTTTTATTTTATTCTTTTTAGTGTAAATGTATTTCAGAAATATTAAGAAGTTACTGTAACGAAACTTTACCTTATTTTTTTCATAAAAATGCTCCATACTAAAAAAATAAAAACACGCCTTAAACTTTAAGCGATTGACAATAAAAATTTATCTTCGTTCCTCACTGGAATTCATTTGTGTGTTAATTTAATTATAATCATTTAAATATTACGTTTTCCCTAACTAATTTACATTTCACAGCATAGTTGCTTTTTGTGCAATCCTGTATCTCCTTACTCAGCCCAAATCATCTGTTATTGGCATACTTGATAACGATAAAAATACTACTATAGTTGAAGCAAACCTAAAGTAGTAGCATTGTGAAGGCTAAGCAGATCCTAATCACTGCATAAACCTCGCTTCCACGTTACGTTTACCCCCACTATAGAGCAATGACACTGAAGAAACTTGATGCTTGCTTCAGAGAAGCCTCCATTTAAAGTTATCACCACAATTACTATTAATATTGTTGTATGGCACAAAATTGTTGAAACAATGGGTTTTATGTTTAATCAATTAATAGGGAAATTGCATGAAATTTACTGTTTTTTGCCCATAACTTTTTTTCTAAGGAACAAATATGGTCAAACAAAGTAATGGGACCTAAGTTGGGCCATCCCCTATCCATTAAAAGAAGTATCATCAAAATCGGTCCACTAGGTGAGACGCTGTGAGTGGACAAAAAAAAAAAAAACATACATACGGTATGAACTGATAACCGCCTCCTTTTTGAAGTCGGTTAAAAATGGCTACTAAAACATACAACAGCTCAAGTAAAAACTTGATCAACTTTCTTTGCTAAGAACAAAGTGCATTTTATCATGGAGGAAAAAATCTAAGCTTTTCTACAGCAATCAAGTTTGAGCAACAATGACCAAATAAAAGAACAAATACAATTATTCCATTTATTTCATTGTATATTGTTTGGACTACATTTTTTAATTATCGTGTGCAAAATTTAACTTATATTTATTCCTAAATGTTATTTTCTTACAATGAATTGGAAACAATATTTGTCTTTTTTTTTTAGAACACTGATGAAAAAATAAAGTATTTAAAAGTTACTGTTATACATGGGTGTAGAATTATTAGTATTGAACAAAAATGAATTTCTATCTTTTAAAATTCATGTTATATTTAAACCGTGTAATATTAAGTTAAAACTTTGTACTGTATGGAAACAGTGTTGTAGAAACACCGTGAGATATGAAGTATGCCTGTATATATGATATGCTAGTCACTGCTCATTAACATTACTTAATCAGACAATTACTTAATTTTGTAACGTATTAAATTTCAGAACATTTTTCAGGGGTTGATACAAGTTTTTATTTTTGGGTCCCCATTTTGTTAAAAAACAAAATTTTTCTAAATTTTCTTTATTTTTGAAAATGAAATTATTGTGAATTGCCAGGTTATATATGGGCATGGCAAAATGATGCTTGTGCAACCCTTAATTACACAATATGAAGTATAAGAAGGCAATTGTTAATGTCCAAGTGATGGAATCACAAAAACCGTTTTTTGGGGGTCGGCACTTTGTCACACTGGATCGCCAGGTGGCAAGGGCCACCTTAAATTTAGAACTTTATTTCATGATGCGAATTTTTATGAATGAGCTGCTTTTACAGTGTGGAATTTTCTGAAACGACCGCTTTTACATTGCAGATCTTTGTGAAGGAGTTGCAAAGCGAACCCAATTCGATTCTGCGTCGAAACTATTTTGGCGAGCTCAGCTCTGCATAAAGCCAATTCGGGCCCCTTGTTAGTTTGTTCACCAGGTCTCCCTCTTCTCATAAAACTTTTAACATTTGTATTACTCAGATTCCAACTGGGCCCCTAGTTCCCGACTAGGCTAACATGGCCTCTGAGCCAGCAACAAATGTTGTTCGCTAATTTCCTGTTTCTCCCAATTAATAATGTTGAAAAAAGACCAAATATAATTAAAAAACCAAGCTGGTATCATTGTGGTACTCTACTCACTGACATTTTTGCTGTTGGTTAAGATATGACACTAAAGACTCTGGAGAAATACAGTGGCATTTTGCAGAAATTTTTAAAGAGAACTTCAGTTTTAAAGTTTATCAAGATCTCAATTGAGGTTGCACTATACTGTAAATGTGTAAATTTTTGTTTCTAAATTCAATGAAATCCATCAAATTGTGAAACAGCAAAACATGTGAATAAAAAATCAAGTAACTTCAATTGTTAATGGAGTTTTTTATAATAACAACAAACAATATCAATACATCCTGATTATTATACTCAACGTTAAATCCCGGTTATCACAAATTTGCCATTTCAACTGCGCTTGTACACAGACTTAGCTGATTTCAAAAATCTTGCTAACATTTTAAATTTGTTAATAAATATGAGATAGCAACAGATAAAAATTAGAAATCACAAAGCTAACTCTGGTTTAGTTTTTAGGCCTCGGTAAAGATTGAGTTTTGAGTCTTAATTATTAATGGATTCAAAGTCTGATTTTTCTATCAATGGCCCTTTTCAGGGCTAAATTTTCAACTTCAGAAGAGCGTACTAGAATTGCAGCATCACTTCTAATACAAAGCCGAACCATCAACCTAAATAAAAATGTATAATACTGCTATTTAAGCCTAACGTAAAATATCCACAAAAGACGGACATCTGTACTCATATTCCAATCATTTTTGAAGTACCCAACGGGTTTTAGGTTTACGTTAAATAAATATTTTCAAACCAATAAATATTGGAAGTGTCATTTTCCCCTTTTCATTATAAAGATTATCAGTTATTCATATCCAGTTTCATGTAATATATCACGAAATCGCAGTGAAAATATTCTAATCGCAGTCATTAATTTCTTGGGACTCTAGCTCAGTATAAATATAAACAAGCAACACAAAATCTTAAAACAGAAATCCCAAAAAGCTAAGTTTGAAATGGCAAATGTGTGATAACCGGGATTTAACGTCTACTGATTATTATACATTACACAAGCAAATGAAACCAATGTAAAATTTTGAACATCAAAACAACATAATTGAAATAACATAGAGTAATAACTGTTCTTACCTACCTGTCACCCAAAAAAAAAAAAAATGTAGCATATAGAACAAAAAAGTCAGCAATAGAGTATGGTAGATTTTAAAGTATACTAGCACTCTCTTTTGCTATCCATTTTGTTATCGATGTTTCCATTATGAATCCAATTATCTTTTTACATGCTTTTTCTTAAGACTATGATCGAGCAAAGGTATGGAAGCTTCTACATTTTTAAGCTACAACATGATGATTCACTATTCCCGCATTCGAGTGCCAAGCAGAAGTGCGGCATAATGTGATCTTTCTCCCAAACCAAAAATATGGAATAAAAACAACAAAAACATAATTTTAATCTTGAATTTTAACGGCGAACTTTACCAGTACTTAACATTGATATTTGTAAACTCACGGACCAAGTAATTTCCCCTAACCACGAACCCAATTCATGAATATCGTACCTCGAACCCATTGGTCACTCTATTCGAACGCGACCTTAGAAGTTAAGACTTTCAAATGTGAAGGAAATTGAAAAAAATTTCAATGATTTAATTGATTAAAAATTAATTCACATACCTTGCACAGAAAATACTTTCCTTTAATTAAAATGCATCGATTTTGTTCAAGATATACGCTTTTTTTAAACATGCCAGGATATGCCAATTAATATAAGTAGTTAACAGTTAAAATTCATCTAAACCGTTTAATTTAAAATTTTCAACGGTACTTTTGAAAGTTCATTGCACATTTAAATTAAGAAGAACTATCTTTAGAGATATCTGTTGTACGTAACTAAGGCCTGCATTAACTGCGTCATTAACTACATTCAACTCTTCGTGTACTTTAACTTCAACCCATGCTTTAACTGTATTAAAAACAAGATTTATTAAAATCGCCAGCTAAGCGAGAATGCGCCAAATACGGCAACCCCAAATTTTACTTGCGCAGCAGGGGGTAACTCATTAACTCCATGGGTGGTCCTAGCCTTCGGCGCAATCCCCCTCCGGGGTTCCTATTATCAGACGCCCTCGACAACTGTATGACAGTGTAGCCAAAAACTAATCACAAATAGTTATTCCTTACACTGCAAGGCTTAACTAGATTGCAGTCGAAGTAACCAATCTTTATCGCAAAAAGCGAAAAAACCAGAGCTACATTTACTCCACGATTAGCTCACTCCACCCTCGCTCTGGTATCCCATTCTACTCGACGCGTCGAATGTTAAAAATTAATTTGAATTCTGAAATTTTGAATTCAAATTATGTTTTTCGCAATCAAGAGTTGCGACAGGATCCTACTCATTGGTTAGTCCCCCACTCGCTTGTTTCTAGAAATGGTTCCTGTCCCTCTTTTTGGGCGGCTACGTGTGTATGTGTAGGCTTGTGTGTGCGCACAGACCTGTGTGTATGCACATTGGCGTGTGTGTATGAGCGTGCGTGTGTTTAGGACATGGACGCCACCGACCAGAAGCAGCGGCTACCGAGGTGACATATCTCATGACCGGAGGAGCTGCGCCTACAGAGGACGGTGGGATTGAAAAAGGAATCGGTAATCAAGGACGGTCAAATGAAAATAATTATCAATCGTGATTGCTCAAAAAAAATTAAATAAATAAAAGGAAAATTAACAGAAAATTTGGATTTTTGACATCTTGAATTCAAATCATGCTTTTCGCAATCACGTCGTGTATGTGTGTGTAGACGTGTGTATGTAGGCTTGCGTGCCGGGTCGTGTGTGTGTAGAACATAAACGCCACCGCCCAGTAGCTCGCTGGAGGAGCAGCATCGGGAGGGGCCGGTCGAAGGTGGTGCTGCCAAGGAAGGCGGGAGGGGGGGGGGGATAAAATCAAAAGGCGTCAAAAACGGTCAAGTGAGAACAATTCGTAATTGCTCCAAAGAAGCAAAAATATTTGAATTTTGAGATTTTCTGCATAGAAAACAGTCAAGTGAAAACAATAAGCAGTTCGTGATTGCTCAATTAAGAGGGTTTTTTTTCCTTAAAAATGCAGCCGTGAAGGAAATAAAAACAGTACAATAAAGTAACCAGAAAGAGAAGTCTCTTGGGGGGGGGGGGGGGGTGCTCTTGCTTAATATCAGAAGAAGAATGAAGGAGTTTTTTTGTATTAATTTTAAAATGGAGAAAAATTATGGAACTATATATATTTCTTTTAGGGAAAAGAGCATTTCGAGACTCTTCAAATGGAAATTTTTCTAAGATACGGACGTTAAAAACGCGATTGTAGGACATATTTGGTGACGCCAGAAGAAAAAATGGGATTCGGAACTATTTCTCAAATAAAAAAAAAATCGAAATTGTTGATCCTGCACCAAGAATTTGAACGACCTTTGGTGTTAATAGAGAAAAAGGTTCGGGGTCTTATCCCCAAACATTTTTCAAAATTGAAAGCGAAAAACCCGGATAGTAGACAATATTTTGTAATGTTTGGGGAAGCGCATGGCTCAGGCCTCTTATTAGAAATTTCATGCCCGTGCGATAATAATCTAGGAGCGGGCTCCGGTACTTACCTTCGGTAATTTTTTGAAACGTAATTTCCAAAACGCAATCTTAGACGCCCTTCGATGATTTTAGGGAAACGATTGGGTCATGGGCGCATATATGATGGGAGCTCAAGCCCCCCCCCTTTCCCTAGAAATGAGAACTTCCTTACTTTTAGTGCCTTTTTTTTCCTTGCAAAAATGTAAAAACATTTCTTCACCAGCCATTAATGAATAAGTTCTTAAAAATGTCAAATTTTAATAACTCTAATCTGTACTGAAATCGATTTCCGTGGGGAAAATATCCGAGCCCCCACCTCCTTAAAATTTTGCACATGGGGGCCCATGGATGGGGTTCAGCTCTCATGGAAATTTTCGAAACCGAAGTTCCAAAAACGCTGTTTTAGATCGATCTTTAATGGTGTTAGGCGAATGGAGGTTTGGAAACTCCCATTTTTTATTTCCTCTATGAAAACCACAGAATTTTTCCGCAATTGGGATTCTAATAACGTTAAAATAAATTTGGTGACAAAAATTTTCGGGAACCTCCTCCTTCCTTTCTAGAATTACGGCTCTATCATCAATTGCTTTGAGTTAAATTTTGTGCGAACTTGCTCTAAGCTTCTATTTTCCAAAACATCGACTGATTTGGTTTTTTGCAGTGAGTCTGTACTAATAATAAAGCTGAAAGTCTCTCTGTCTGGATGTCTATGACGCGCATAGAGCCTAGACCGTTCTGCCGATTTTCATGAAATTTGGTACAAAATACTTTGTAGCATGGGGTGTGCACCTCAAAGCGATTTTTCGAAAATTCCATTTTGTTCTTTTTCTATTCCAATTTCAAGAAAATTTTACCGAGCAAATTATCACAATGTGGACTAGTAAATTTCAAAATTATTATAACGTGGAACCGTAACGAGGGGAAAATAAACGTAGCAAATCGGTGAGAAATTTCATTGTCCATTATTTGTAAATATACAAGCAAAACAAATGACCTTTTAATTTTCTACTATGAGCAAAGTCGTGCGGGTACCCACTAGTACAGCAATATTTCATTTTCAGGTACAAACGTCTGCGGCACAGTCATAGCTTATGGGATCTCAGCTCTTGTACTTTTCAATATTTTTATAAACTATATTTACGCATTAAAACAAAGTTTGATCCCTTTCTGGAATTTTTGTTATCTTTTTAATTACTTTCTCTTTAAACTTCCTCAATTTGAAACATATTTTGGCGGTTGATCTATTTTTCTCCGCTTTACTGCGGGTTTCGGGACAGTTTGTCTAAAAAGCAAGAAAAGGAAATCAATGTTCACTCCCCTTGTGAAGCTCTCATTTATTTATCTTTTAAATTGAGGTTTGCTAAGGGTTCCTACAATGTATTGAACTTCACCAAAAAAAGTTTTCTTTAAAAAACAAAAAAGGTTTGAAACAAACATGCGCTTCGGAAATTTTAAATACAAGTTCTCAGACATTCCGAAATAATACTTCATGATTGCATTTTTTTTTAGCCAAAACTTTTGGTGAAAATCATGTTTGTTGTCAGTTTTATTATTTTTTCTTTTTTTAAAACTTATTGCACTACAGAAAAAGTTAATTTTCTTATTTCATTAAATTGAAATTGGTAGCCTCTTTTATGAAAACAAGGAAAGAAGCACCTCCAAAACACCTCTTTGACGGCAGTCCTTTATTAATAAAAGAGCTTGCATTAAAAAATGCATTTCGTATTCACTGGTTGACTTTTTAGTCTATGTATCTTAATAACACTCATTAGTCATAGCATTGTAAAAAATAAATAATAATGGAAGATCTTCATGTCAAATATGTTTATATGTTACTTTCAAATAGGTTGAGAAATAGAGGATCGTTATTGATTCATTAAAAGTAGATATTTAAAAACACTTTTGCTTCATATTGGCAACAAGCTACATTTAATACTTTTTGCTCCATGCATGTCATATGACAAAAGCAAAAAGGTATTGTACAGCACTTCTAAGAATCAATAGATGTTTAAAGGTTGTATAAAAGCTAACTGAAGTACAACAAAGCAGATTTTGGGGGCCAGGTGCTCTATTAAAAGGGTAAAATAACTTTGTAATTGTACCATTTATAATGCTTAATTATTTTCTTGACAGCAAAGTTTAAAAATTATTTTGTAAAACCATGTTTGAATAAAATCACTTTTATTTGGCAACCATAGCCATTGTAAGTGTATTGTGCCTAGTAAGTTGTTGTCTGCCATAGGAGTAATATTATTCTTAAATCTGTACTTCCTTTTGCTCACTTAACTCACTCGTATCAAATTCAAGGGTACATAAAGGCTTCGATAACAGAATCCGTTATTTACATGAAAAGAAAAACCGGTGTATATGTTTATGTACTAAGAAGAGTCATATTTCAAGCAATGAAGCAAATTTTGAAATAGTCTTTATTTTTTTTTTTTTTGCGCTAAGGCATTACCATAATAATAAGTGCATATAACACCACTGAAAAGTCAACTGCATTATAGCTCAATGAAAGAAAAAAATGGCTTCGCCTATAAAATTTAAAGAAATAATTCTTGAGTAGGTCAATAAAACTTGAATATATATAGAAAATACTAAAATGAAAGAAATAAACTCAACTTATACAAAAGATGTTTCAAATGTTGATTGCATGATTTGATTTTCTTCACTATGTGATAAATTTCAGTCTAATCAATCCAAGGTCAAAGTATAAAATAACATGTTCTTGAACACCTGAGCTTTTATTTAATGAATTTACAATTTTATCCAGGACTATACAATATTATTAGTTATGAAACTGTCTCTCCTCAAAATAGCATGTGTTAGCGTAATTAGGCATCTATGCTTTGATTATGAACCATCAAAACTTTATCACATAAAATACATATACAGTCGCACTCTCTTATAACGAGCTCTGGTTCAAAGAAAATTCAGATTTAGTGGGAAAATCAGAAATACTTGGGTGGCACAATGTTAAGTACATAAGAGCATAACTCGCTTAAAACGAGCAACATTTCTGCGATACATAAAATTTCTGCTGACTTCCAGCTCAGCTTAGCCTTTTTTGGTAAATTTTCTTTAACATTCCAAAGTTAGCCAAAGTTAGTGATAAATCCTGAGAACAAACGATGACAGCACCTTTTCAATTTGTGGAGTGAAGAACGTTTGAAATTACAACTGCATGTGATTAAAAAGAACAAGGGAAAAAAAAAAGCAACTATGATGAATTTTTATAAGCACTCGGTTATAAAGAGAAAATATCGGGGTCCACTCTTTATAAGCAAGTATTTTTAAAGGAAAGTAAATAGTGCTAATAACTTTGATACACAAAACCCCAAAAAGTCATTATTCATTCCATAATTTGACACTATAACTAAACACAGAAATTTGCCCTTTCAGCAACAGTGGAACGTTAGCAGTTTTTTTCATCACTAGGAATCTTAAAAAGCAATGAGACGTTAGTAAATGAGAATGGAAAAGGTTTCAAATCATTCATTCACCAATAAGATCAATAATTGAAAATTTTATTGATTTATTAATATATAAGTTTCAAAAATATAATGTAACATTACAAACGAAAACAAGTATATTGCAACATCAAGTGTAATACATTTTATTGTGTTCCAAATACTATTAAAGGCTGTAACCACAGAAGGACGACATCCACATAATATTAAAAAACCAGGAATAAGAGATGAAGCAACTGACCTTGTGCTAACCTGAAATATGAAAACAGCATGAAGTGATTCATATCTTAAATTAAATTTATCAATTTTGAATTAATGCCGATGAAAATGAGCTTAAGGTTCAATTCAGGTTTATATTTTGGAGTTCTCTTTAAGGGGGGGGGGGGAGAGGGATGAGAATTTTCTTTCTTTTGTTTTTGAGATACTTTCATATGAAATTCTAAACATTCAGAAACTAGAGGTTTTTAACCAAGGTTCAGATTACAAATGTTATGCTACTGGAAACTTAACGTTACAAACAAAATTTTGTAGAATTGATTTTAAGATGGCTTGTTTTACAATATGGAATTTTGTGAAAAGGACGTTAATACAAACATAAACATTTACCAAATTGGTTGCTTTTATAGCAGAGTTTTGTGAAGGATGAGGGGTTCCAAAGTGAGTTCAATCTGTGTCCGGACGCACTTTGGGAGTTTTCATAAAAATGTTTCATCAGCACACTCAATTGTCAGAATAAAAGAACTTTAAAAAAAAAGAAAAAATCTTTAAAAGAAATAAACAAAAACACTTTAAATGCCTTTGTCGCCCAGCTTAGGAGAAAAAAAAAAGGTTTTTAAGCACACCATACGACTCTGCTTACTGCATTTGGAAACGAACTTTGAAATAAGGGTTTCCACTATGGTTGCATTTTTCACAAGATGAGAAAATATTATTCAAAGTGCGAAAATGGAACAAGGATTTTCGCTCTTTTGCTTCAATAGAATAAGAAAAAGAAGGGGAAAAGAGATGCACAACCCAAAAGAGGAAGCAAGCAGGGCGATATTGAACCTAATCTTATTTCGTCTTAATGAGCACTATGTCCCCCCAATAAATGCATCATTGGGGTTTTAAAAAAGTTTGCTCCCTCAATACTAAAAACAGTTCTGAAATTTTCATTTCAAATTTTAAAAAAATATTGCCTTTTGTGCATTTATTTTTTCAAAGATGTCAAGGTTGATTTTTAGCATTTTGCTAAAGACTTTTCCTCAGTTTTAGCTTTTTTGCTAAAAATTTTTTCAAACTCAGCTTAAACCCTGCCTGAAATGCATCCAGGACAACGCCACTTCTCTAAAACACATGGCTCTGATTGAGGAGACTATCCGATTGATTGCATAGTACAACTGGGAAGTGGAAACAGCAGCATGATAATGGAAGGATAACAGATAATTTCCATGGTTCAGCAAGGGCTTCTTGGGGTAGCATGGCTGAAAACATTTACCCTTGTGATGTATTTGAGCATCCTGTACAACATTTCTCTGAAATTTATGGCTATATTTCAGAAAACCATTTCCTTTCTAATGCCATCAATGAAAACTATGTTATACATAAGAGTTTGTAACATAAGAGAAAGGCATACAAGATATGTAAAGTAGTTTGCGTACATCGTTTTTGGATGAACTGAAAAGTTGAAATTAGTTATAAAGTTGAAAGTATACAGTTATTCACAAAGATAAAATGTGGTATAGAGCTGTATGCACAGTGGCGGATAGGACAGCATGAACCGGCCCTGGCATTTAGAGACCAACCAGCCCCTTAAAAATTGCTACATAGCGAATCCAGTTTCTTGTTTCAGGAGAGAGTCGTCACTAAAATTTGAGGACTCAAGTTAGGAGAATTTGCGTTTACAAATTTGGAGAAAAAGCATAAATAATACGAAGAGCAATCAAAAGAGTAACATTCGTACGTAATATGGGAGGAGGGGGTCCGGGTATATAGCTCCAAAAACTCATTGTTAGACTATTTTAAGATGTTCTTCTACGATATTTGCGGGAGAGGGGATTTGAAGAATTCCCCATAAAATTTTCAGAACTAGATTCTTAAATGCGCATGTGTAAGCTAAATTTAGAAACACTAGGAGAAGGGGGTGGTAATGTGTTAGAGGGAGAAGAGGTTCAGGGGCTCTCCCGGAGAAGTTTTGCGAAGTTGTAGGACCAAAACCGCAGCTTTAAATGGCTTTTGGTGGTGGTAAGGAAAGGTGAGATTCTAATTCTTTACATAAGAGTGAATGGGGGGGGGGGGGCGCTTTCCCTGCCATTTTTCGAAATTGATACTTAAGAAGTGCTATTGTTAGATTACAAATCTCTAAAAACTCAGTTTTAGTCTATTTTCGACAATGTTAATGAGAGCAAAAATCCGATGCCCCCCCCCCTCGGAAAGTTTTTAATTTGTTGCCTTAAAAATACATTCTAGATGACCTTCGGTAATGTTAGAGAGTGAAAAGGTTCAGGGGTGCTCCCCAGGACATTTTTCGAAATTGAAATCTAAAAATAGGATTGTCTTCCTTGATAACGCCAAGAAGACCGAAAATTTTTCAAAACTGAAGTTTAAAAAACTTTATTTTAGTCGACTTTCAATCACGAGAAGGGGAGGAGTTTCCGGGAGATCTCCTCAGAATTTTTTTCGAAATTGAAGCCCATAAAACAAAATTTAAAACAACCTTTAATGATGCTGGACAGCATGTTGGGGACGCTCCAAAATTCTTCAGATTTAGCTTTTAAAATGCAGTTTTCAAGCAATCTTTGGTAATGTTAAATAGTTCTTTCGTTTTTCCATAGTGGAATTTTCAATTTCCAGACTAATGTTTGTACTTGTTTGAATTTAAAGCGTTTGGGATTCATTAAAATATGTTTTTAACATTTTGGACGGATGTGGTATTTTTCAGTGACAACGTAAGTCTTCTTTTCCCAACTTTGTTTTACTTTAAATATCATTTCTCCAGAATCTCTGGATAAAGTTTTGGTTTATTTTCGTTTTGTACACTCAAAAACTTAGAACTACTGTTGTAATACAATGCAATAGTAAAGCAGGCAGCCTGGTGATCACGTTCAGAGACTGCATTTTCGTTCTTGTTAGAACTCATCAGCCTGGAATAGTGAATACCCGAGTAGGAGGCAGACGTCATTTCAATAAAGTAGAGAGCGCCAACTAACTGGTAGATAAAGTAAATTTATCTCACCATCGAGTGTCCGCAGCATGGTGTGGTACAACTCGCAAATTGAAGCCAAAGCTTGTAAATGAAGGTTAGTTCGGTTATTTACTACTCCAGACTGATGTGTTCTAACGAGAGCAAACAGCAGTCTCTGGATGTGATAACCGGGCTGTCTGGTATATTGCATGTTGTTCTGGCCTTAGAACTGGTTTTAAGGTCGGACATTTACTGCTAAACTGGTGTGACTATTCATAACAATACTTTAAATCTCTCTTACTGCATTTAAACTTTTGTCTATTTAAAACATTCTTCAGCGGCGCCTACGAAACTGATTATTATCTACGATTATTTATCTATTCATTTCTTATTGTATTCAGCTGAAGTTAGTCATGGGTGTTTACTATGTACTGAATACTTTTTTTCGTTAAAAAAAGTTCGAATATGCATTTCAGCGGCCTTCAGTTAAGTAAATTATAATAAAGGATCGCAGATGTTTCTCATTTATATTCAAAGGTTTAATTGAATACGGTTATTCAACCGTCGCATTTTCTTCTAAAATAAAAAAATACTTTTGTCACTGAAACTCCACAAGTTATTTTTCAACACTTCAATTTTTTACTACCGATAACGTTTTTTTTTCCCCTCTTTGTTTATCACCAAATTAAAATCGGCAGTCTCGGTTAGGCAGCCTCCGCGACGACCCTATCTTGACGTGTTCAATGTCCCCAACGAACGAGAGGCAGTTGTTCCTTAGAAGGTGCTGGGCAGTTATGTAACAAAAATACCTTATGGGCCGATGAATTTACCGACATGCAGAAAAATATCTTATTACTCACAATATGAGTCTGTAGAGTTTTTTTTTTTTCCAATTTGTAGCCATTAGTTTTCTTGCAGCGATTTTCTTGTAAGTCGTTGAAAATTGTACCAGAATATTATGATATTGTCATAGATATATAAATATTTTTTTAAAAAAAAAGAAGAAAGAAAAGAAAAAAAGGAAGAAAGTTTTTTTTTTGTGCTATTCAGTTGTAAAATTCAATGCGGCCCAAACAGAGGCGGCCCACCGGGCAAATGCCCGACCGCCCGCCGGCCCCATCCGCCCCTGTGTATGCAAAACAAAGGTCTGCAAATAAATTTTTAAAAAAGAAAACATTTGATCAGAAAATACTAAAATGAAGCAAATGAACTCAACTCATACAAAAGATGTTTCAAATGTTTAAAATTATTTACCTGAAATTCAACATTTTTCCAAAAGCAAAGGGTCAACTCCAGTATTGCATATGGAAGAAATATCGACTAAAACAGAAAAGGAATAATGTTTTAATAAAATTTCAAATGAGATAAATTATCTTTATAACACAATATTTGCTTGTGCTTGTTTTCTTCGTAAATTATTTAACTTTTCTTATTCATCAGCGTCATGCTTTAATTAACTTCAATAATAGTTAATTGAGAAAAAAAAAATAAAATTTTAATTCTGAAAATTTTACTATTTGTAAAAAATAATAACAATAACTACGGATACAGGATCTTACAGATCCTAATTTACTGGAATTCTTCATGTTATAAGAAAACTCCAAAAATAGTCTGAGATTATAGGAAATTAATGTTTTTTAAACAAATGGATATTAATCTATTTCCATATTTTAAAAAAAAATGCATGTACAATATAGATACTATATATATATATATATATATATGTTACTTCCAGTGACCGAAATTTGAGAATGTCGACTTTCATTGGCAACTCACTTGTTTTGCAAATGGCTTTGGTATGCAAATATTGATATTCTGTGGTTAATGTCAACATTCACCAACTTTTGGAGTTTCACAGTAATACATATATACATTTACACATATAACCCCTCCTAACGGACATCATTTTTATGCGAACAATTTTCAATTCCCTGATTTCAAGGCAAATAACACTATTAAACCCCTGTCCCTCTATTGCGGACAAAAATTCGCTACATCCGGTTTTTAGAAAAAACAGTCTGAATTTGTTAAGATACTTTGATAATAAAAATCTAAATTACACAATGTTCCTTTGGAGCAATAAAGAAAAATGTATTAATTATATATTACTCAATAATAAACAAAAACTAAATTATTTACATTTATTTTTCTATAGCATGGAAGAAAATGTTATTTTCGGCTTCAAGCTATTGAATTTTATATGCATTTAGTGCTACAAACAAATACGCATCAGATTGATGTATAGTTTCAGTTGTAGAAGAAGAAAAAAAAAACGAAACGTGGTCAGAAAGAAGACTTAGAAGCAGAAATTTAAAGTCCAGGACTTATACCTTCTGCTTCTTCATCAATATCAGAAGATAAGTCTATAGTCATACAGGGTTATAGCAAGTTTCTGCCGAAGTGGTTAAAACCACTGGTAGAAACCGGTTAAAACATGCATGGCAAAAACCATTTTCTGTCACTTTTGCGGCAGAAAATGGCAAAAACTCAATAAAAATGACAAAAAATTATTTATTGACATACGCAGGATTGGCAAGTTTCTGCCGAGGCGGTTAAAACCACTGGTAGAAACCGGTTAAAACCGGCATGGCAAAAACCACTTTCTGCCACTTTGCGGCAGAAAAGCAAAAACTCGCAAAATAAAAAAATAATTCTTGGTATACAACTGAAAATGCATGGAAAAAATAATTAATTGTTAACCAAAATACTGTAATTTTATTGCAAAATTATTACAATTCAAAATCAAATGTTATTGTTTGGACCCTGCAATTGTCTCTTAGAAAAGGTGGTTTCAAAAACTAGGTGGTTTCTAAACAGGTTCTCACTTTACTACGCACAAATGAGAAATTTTGGACTATTCTGAAAATAGAAGAGCTAGAAGACAATGCATCAAGGAACAAGCAATGTTCGTGAAACTTTCATCTATTGTATAACTGGTCCACCATGTAGTAACTGGGGTTTTGGTAAAAATTTGACTGGAAAAAAAAGTTTTGAGAAATGGGGCGAATTTGTTTTGCAAAGCTGTGACATTAGGTACAAAATTTAGGCAAGTAAAATTCAGGCACTTTTTTCTTGAAGCACATGACATGATAATTTCAATCACAAACAATTTAGAGGAAGCATATAAGTGAGCAAATTACAATCAGTAATGCCTGTTTAATTCTGTATGTCACTCCTCTTTCCTAAGCACCCCTGTATGATTTTTTATCCTTTAATAAATTAATCCAAATACTACGAGCCTCTGCAATTGGAAAGTTCCCTTTCTGAAATAAATCAAGGGCACTAGCATAGGATTTTATTTTTTTAAATGATGAAATGATGTTTAATTTTTTAGTTTACTTAAACAAATATCATTTACTAGTTACTTGAGTTATTAAAGACATTTTTAAGATTTTGCCAGTTTCTGCCGGTTTTTAGCGGTTATAACCAGTTTCTGCCACTGGCAAGGCAAAAACTAGTTTCTGCTGGCAGCAGGGTTGGCTTTCTGCTGGCAGAAACTAGTTTTTGCCGTGCCAGTGGCAGAAACTAGTTATAACCGGTAAAAACCGGCAGAAACTGGTAAAAACCGGCAAAAACTTAAAAGCGTCTTTAATAACTAAAGTAATTATTAAATAATATTTGTTTAAGTCAACTAAGAAATTAAACTTTATTTCATCATTTAAAAAAATAAAATCCTATGCTAGTGCCCTTAATTTAGTTCAGAAAGGGAACTTTTCAATTGCAGATGCCCGAAAAATTTGGATTAATATTAGAAAGGACGAGAAATAATTCGGGTGCTCAGGAAAGAGGAGTGACATACAGAATTAAACAGGCATTACTAATTGTAATTTGAATGCTTATGTAAGCTTCATCTAAATTGCTTGTGATTGAAATTATCGTGTGCTTCAAGAAGAAAGTGCCCGAATTTTACATGCCAATATTATTGTACGATATTTTGCCCTTATGTCATAGCTTTGCAAAATAAATTGACCCTATTTCTCGAAACTTATTTTTCCAGTCAAATTTGTACCATTTTTATAGTTACTGCATGGTAGACCAGTTTAGAAAAAAATGCACTAGATGAAAGTTTCACAAACATTGCTTGTTCCTTGGTGCATTGCCTCCTAGCTCTTCTGTAGCAAGATTATTCTAAAATTTCTTATTTGTGCACGTTAAATTGAGAAACTGTTTAGATTATAGAAAACACCTTTTCTAAGAGCCAACAGCAGAGTTAAGACAATGTCACATTTAAGCTTTAACTGAGAAGATATTGTAATTAAAGTATGCTTTGGGGTTTACAACTAATTATGTTTTTCCATGCATTTTCTATTGTATGTCAGTAATTAATTTTTTGTCATTTTGTGAGTTTTTGCCAGTTTCTGGCAAAAACTCACTGTGGCAGAAACTGTGGCAGTTTCTGCCACAAATGTGGCAGAAAGTGGTTTTTGCCATGCCGGTTTTAACCGGTTTCTACCAGTGGTTTTAACCGCTTCGGCAGAAACTTGCCAACCCTGGCTGGCAGAAACCCAACCCTGGACATACAAAAGAAAAGAAAATAATTAGTTGTTAACCAAAGCACAATTTAATTACAATTTTATCACAATTCAAAATCAAATGTTACATTGTTTGGATCCTGCAGTTGTCCTTTGGAAAAGGTGGTTTCTAAAATCTAAACAGTTTTTCAATTTAATATGTACAAATGAAAAATTTTAGAATATTCTTTAAACAAAAGAGCTAGCAAGCAATGCATCAAGGAACAAGCAATGTTCGTGAAACTTTCCATTATTGTATTTTTTTTTTTTTAACTGGACCAACTAGTAACTGGGGTAATGGTAAAAATTAGTTTTGAGAAATGTGGCCATTTTTTTCGCAAAATCTACGTTAATATTGGCAAGTAAAATTCTGGCACTTGCTTCTTGAAGCACAAGTTAATTTCAATCACAAGCAGTTTAGATGAAGCATATAATCGAGCAAATCACAATCAGTAATGCCTATTTAATTTTGTATGTCACTCATCTTTTCTAAGCACCCATATGATTTTTCATCCTTTGTTAGATTAATCCAAATATTACGAGCATCTGCAATTGGAGACTTCCCTTTTCGAACTTAATCAAGCGTACTAGCATAGGGTTTTATTTTTTTAAATGATGAAATGAAGTTTATTTTTTTATTTTACCTAAACAAATATGATTTAGGGATTACTTGAGTATTAGAGACACTTTTAAGTTTTTGCCAATTTCTGCGGTTATAACCGGTTTCATGTACTGGCATGGCAAAAACTAGTTTCTGCCAGCAGAAAGCCAACCCCGATAGTCAAGATATCAAAGGTTTCTGAATTGATTAGAAAATAACGAAGCTCATAAAACCAGAAAAGCTTCTTTGTACATGTTCACAGCCTAAAATTATCTTTTATAAAATTTGTTTGAAGCAAATATATGTTTTAGATCAGATTGGTTGATGAAAAATATATCTTTCTCAGATTTTTCACCAGATGATGATAAGTTTGCAATTTTAGAAGTTTTTGTATCATTATACCCAATTCTCTAGCATTTGGAGATCATTACAAGCGTCTGAAATTGCATTAACGACGAAGGCCTTCAGTTCAGACCATTCAAAAGATTTGCTACAGCTGGGGGATAATTATATCTTGGGTTCGCTATAGAGGGGTTTGACTGTAATTTCAAAATAATAAATTAGAGAGAGAAAAAAAAAAGACTTCTATAATGTACTTACTTGAAATATTGCAGAATTCTTTGAATGCCTAAAGTATATTGTAACAAGAGCTGCTAAGATGATCATTATGTATGGACGAGAGCAAATAAATGAAAAAGAAGAAAAACGCCAACTTTCCTGTATCATTTGTGAGCACATGCTGCTCCTGCGGATATCAGTCCTATTTCTTCCAAAAGAGCGCATTTCTGCATCAGAAACCTTTTTCGGAAAGGAATAGAGATCAGAAGAACTTGACCTACGTATAGACCCATTGACTGAATTTGTATAGTTTTCTTCAATGTTTTTAAATTTTGAAGAAACTTCACTATTGCACAGTCTCTCATCTGGAAGCATACTTTCATGGGAATCATTTTCAGCATAATTGCTGCTTAAAGTGTTGGCAGTTTTTTCCTGAATATTTATGGAACTTTGTGTAGTTTCTACAGATTTGGCAGCTTCTGAAAATGGAAAAAAATATCATAAAATTTCTCATCATAAGATAAGAAGGTGGTACAAAGTGTTAAATTATTTGAAACTGTTTTTTTTTTAATCTTCTATCTTATATTTTTCAAAAAACACTCAGAATAAGTAAAACTAGTCGAATTAACTAAAAATGTAATTATCTTTTTTTCCTTGTCCAACCCATGGAATATTGTTTAAAGAGTTTTGTAACAAAATAGTGTACAGTATACATGTCAATGCAAAAGACTCAATCGAGAGACAGTGGACTCTAGATGCCATGATGTGGGAAGGGGTTTATAACAATCAGGATGTGTGCCAAGCCACGTAATAGGTCACACATTGAATTCTACTAAGTATTTAAAAATGATAAATTAGTCTCTAAGTACATACAGAGGCGACGATTGGAGACTATTAGTGCGGGGGCAAAAATTTTTTAAAAGCTGAAGATTTTACTTTTGGATATCTTTGGGTAACTTAAGAGTTTGGAAACTCTTCCACGAAAATTTTTCGAAGCTGAAGTATTAAAAGAAACCTTTAGGCTGTCTTTGGTGATGTAAATAAGGTAACTTCCCAAAAAAAATACCGAAAGTGGTGTCTTAAAAAGGCAAATTTAAAACATTTTTAGCAAATTGAGGGCAAGTTGTGTTGGAGGTCTACCAACAAATTAGCTTTCTGATTGGAGTCTTAAAAACACATTTTTACTGATGTAAGAAGCATGAAGCAAGTGGGTTCTCTTCCTATTATTCCCCTAGAAACTTTTCGAAAGTGAAGTCTAAAAATTGCAATTTTAATCTATCGTTGATGAAGCTTAGGTGACCTTCCTAGAACTTTTTCAAATTAAAATCTTAAGAGCATTCAGACAATCTTTGATGATGAAAAAAATGTGTGTGTGGGGAGGGGGGTTGCCTCTCGAGTCGCTGCCACTGAGTACATACAAGGGGGGACCCAAAAATAACTAGATTTTTGTTCTAAAATATTTATATATTAGTTTATTCACAAAACTTCTTCAGTCTCTCTCAAAGTCCTAAGATATAATATACACTTGTTAATTCTTTTTTTCCACTATTTGAAGCTCCCCTGAAACTCTTTAACTTTGACCATGTCCAGTGCCCATTGAGAAGCAGTTTTTACAGCCTCTACATCATCAAAACGCTTCACTTTCAGAATTTTTTTCCTCCTCGGGAACAGTAAAAGATCACTGGGGGGTCATTCCATGTCAGTTCAACCACACCCCAACACCTACCATCTCAGATTCCAATGAAACTTTGTATACTTCTACTTTTCATAGTCCTAAGTAACCTCCTCAAGTATTTCTTCTTTATTAAAAATAGTTTTTATTTTTTCGCCCTTCAAAGTTTTGTGATTTTGCGTCAGTTGTCATTTACAGTTCTCTGAGAATGAACAGCAGCTGTTTGCAAAAAAAATTATTTCTCAATAACTAAAGGTAAAAAAATTTGGAAAATTTTTATATTATATATTAAGATCTCAAGTATTTCAGAAAAAAATATGCCGAAAATCTAAATTTATATTCAACAATTAAAAAAAATTAACAAACTGAAAAATTTATGAAAAATTGATAGTCAAAATTTTAAAATTTTAACATGAGGGTCTAAATTAAAATAATTTTTATATTTTTTTAATGATAATTAACATGTGTGCTAACATATAAAATGAAAATCTTTAGGGGACTTTGAGGGATTCTGCTCCCCTGGCCTGCCCCCTATTTTGATAGATGAAAAAAAGTTGATCACAATATTACAAACTAAGTTAATAATTGCATTAAAGAAAATTTAAAAATTGAAATACATTGGTGTTTGAACTTAAATGTAAACATTTAAATACTCAAGTTTTTTTTAATTGTAAATAATTAATTTAATTAATTAATAACAAACAATAAAAATAAGATATCGCGAAATTCAAAATTTTCCCGCAACAATTTATGCATACTAAAAATTATTGTTAAACTTAGGGCAACATAGAAATTAAAACTTTTCATCTAATTCAAAATTAATAAAAAGTATTAAAAATCCTATAAATACCAGCTCAGAGCTTTTAACTTGATTAATTAATCTAATGCAATATCAAACTGAAACATGGATTTGGTTTAACAGAGCATGGCCCCACTGAATACTTAACGGCCGTGGCAATCGCTGAAACTCATGGCAACAAAGAGGGCGCCACTGGCTACCCCTGTTTTTGTTTCCACTTGGCGTGATTGTGAGCGTTGGCGCTTTGGCATCTGTGAATACGTGATTTCTCGACTTAATGTCGGGCGTACGTCATTTGACGAAAATTTCAATTTCAAAAGAAGGAATGAAGAGAAAAAGTGCTGAAGAAACATTGTATTACATAGGTGAAGAGCATTTCTTATTATTATTTTAATATTATATCAAAAATTACGCGTAATAAAAAATTTTAACTAAACACAGAAAACATATGATTTTTTTTTAATATTAATGCGTAATTCTTAATATATTTTTTCAAACTTTTTTTTTTTTTTTGAAAGCTTTGCAAATAATTTTCAAATTTTTTGTTGAAAATCCCTTGGGGTTTCCTTTTTGGATACAACAGTTCTAAGATTGATGATATATGGCAGGCAGCCCTCATTTCTAATTTTACATGCTCATTTAAATGCGAATTTTTTTCTGCTCAATAAATTACATCGAAAAAAAAAAAAAACACGCCCCGCAATCTGTAAATACATTCATTCCTCAAAACTTGAGAGGGTCATTCATTGCCCCTTTTGACCCTGATGGGGATTAGAGGGGAGGGGGCATAGGAATTTACGTTAACAATTGCCATTCTTTTCGCTCGTAATGTAGTGTATATTTTACAACGAACAGAATTTAATTAAAAATGTACGCTTGGGAACAGGCCCAACATTTAAAAATTCGTGGGGGGGGGGGGGGGGTCAAAGGTTTTGTGTTCGGGAAAAAACAAGCATAATGCCTAATTTTAGTATGTTTGTAAAATTTAGGGGTGTCATAATTGCCCCCCCCCCCGTGATATCCCCACTTGACAGGCCTGGTTAGGAATATTCTTTTTCAAATGAAGAAGAACAATAGAAAAGTTAAAAATATGATGGCAATTTGAGAAAATGAACCATTCACATAATTTTAAAAACATTTAAAATCAGAGTGTGATTAATACATGGTTCTACGATGGGTCCGTGGTTCTCGCACCAATATTTTACCGATACCAAAATAATGTCATTTATCTTTTTCCCCTTCCATTTTTAGCACATCTCATGTTATAATAACTTTAGTGTAGATTTTAGTAGTATATTAGTGCACAATACGCATAGAGATGCACAAATGTTTAGTGCACAAGAGCTATTTCGAAAAAGTGCAGTTTTTTTCCTTACAAAAGGAAATTCATAGCATAATCAAAAAATAAATAAAAATAACATGGAGTTAGAAAAAACTTTCATTTTTCCGAAGCTTAGTTTTTAATTTTTTAAATGTCTGATTTTGAAAATAAGGCGTGGTCTTTATGACGTCACAAATGATGTATTTTGGCGCATCTGTCTACCGCGTTTCTGCGTTTCTACGTTATGATCGTTACGTTACGTTGACATCCTTTTCACAGCAAGCAAAACTTTGAAAATTTCGGGGGGGGGGGGGGGGGGTTACGACACCTTGCGTCTGCACCAAGCACCATTGCATCTTGTATCTGCTCGTGAGCAGCTTCTCACTTACTGTTTCAGCCAACAGAATAATTTGGGTGAACCATCATTTTAAAAATACGATAAAACCTACATACTCAAAATGTTCTGCTTTCACAAAATTTCTAAAGCGTACATTACGCTTAACATCACTTGTGAAAACAGGAAAATTCTTGTTCGTAGAATAAAACTAGTCCACGAGTTAAATTTATAATTTAGTTGTGTCTGAATATTTCCTCAAAAAAATCTGTTAAGGACATATACGAGCCCTGAAATTAATCGCATGGTAAAAAATCGTTCTAAATAATTCATTTTCTGATGATATAAAAAGCTGCAAACTAGAAAAGCTGATCAAAGTGCCGCAACTCTTCCTACGTTTTAATCCATGAAGTATCCAAAACTTTGTCAACCATGCCAGATGAAAACATGTTTTAATGATTTGCTTCTTGTTCACGACAAAGTTTTTTTTTTCGTGCCTCGAACACCTTTGGAAAATCACAGATTTTTATTTTAACGATAACCATCTGTTAATCGCAATAGAAACTGAGTACATAAAACTTTAAAAAATCTGACATCACAGTACAGTATAAATGAAAGTCACAGAAAATACCTGGCTTGTATTTTCTGTTCGAACTTGTAATCTTTAGCAGTCTGGCTTCAGAGCATTCTAAAATTTTCCGTCTCCTTAATTCTCTTCGTCTAGCTGCATTTTCATCCGCCATTATTTACATTTCACATTGTCTTCAGTGTTGCCAAATAAAACTACAACAATCTCTTCAGCTGTGACCATTTTAACTTTACGGAAGCTAGGCACTGCTGCCGCCATTGGTTGCCGCTAGTGCCGATCCGTATGGAGATCTAGAGCGGCGAGGGTCATGCTCGAACAGGGATACCAGTTAACCGAGCGTTAGTACGTTAGTAATGTGAACGGTCGTGTTTATACATCGGTCAATATTGGTCACTTTATTCGAACACGACTAAGATGAAATTCGGAATTCACAATCGCAACTGTGATGTTCGATCTCGATTGTTGAATTTCTGTCTGTCTCGGGTAGTTGTTTCTCTGTTGTGTTGTGAAAGTAATATGCCAGAATATTGAATTAAAATGAAAAGATGTCAGTGTTACATGCCTTTAATTTAACAAATAGTTAAGTGCCCAAACATATATTATAAGTTTTTAGTTTTTACAATTATTGTACAATGAACCAGGTACGTTTACATGTTTTTTTTCCCTGCAACACTTTACCAAGCTTTCATTGAAGCATTGTGCTTTATTAAACTTCTTTATTAATTCTTTGCTTAATTTAAAGATCTTTTTTTCATTCTTCGTGTCTATCATCTTTATTAATCTTACCTTTCTCTTCACGTAAAGTTTCAATTTTTACAAACTTATAAGTCTGAATATTTGGTTAGTACTTTTCCAATTTATTCATTATCAACTGCGAAGTATGTTCTTTGTATAACCAGGATTTTCAATCTAAAAATGAGGACCTATTCCTGACGGGAGGGGGGGGGGATTTATTTATATTTATTTTCTTCTCAATGTGTCACCGAATTGAAGACATTTTGATCTCTCATGAAAAATAATCTTGAATTAAATCCTACCCTCCCCCTATTTTAATATTATCATATTTTAGGAAATCGTAGCAATTATTCTTAAATTTTGAATTAAATTCACAACTAATAAATGAGATATTATGCAGTTATACCCTAACTTAAAACAGTAAATTTGTACCTACAAAGATGTTAAATAAACTCTTGGAAGCAATTTTTATTACCAAATTTTCATCACCTCTCAAAAATTACCTTGAATTAATATGAAATGTTTATTTTTGGTTAGATTTTTAATGTAACAATGAAAGCTTAAACAATGGGGGGGGGATCTAATTTATTTATTTTTTTCTCTATTTAGTGAAACGGACAGGAAAGCGGGAATTCAGCCTGCGGTACTTTGAGACAAAAAGTAGGCAGTCCCACAAAAATTGGAATGTCTGGTCATTTTATATGTTCTGAAGTAGCGATGTGGATCGGGTAAATACCCAGCGGTTAGGTAAATATTTTTTGGGCATTTACCGAAGGCCTGGGTAAATACCCAAAAACTGGGTATTTTACAAAAAAATGCAGAAAGTGAATGAGAAATTGTTTTTTTAAATCTAAATATGAAATAATTGGTAAAACTGATACATACATATGCATTATACAGTTAACAATATTTTTTATTGAAAGACTTAATGAAACTATGAAAGAAACATATCGTGAACCAAAGAATCTTTCTTTTCAATGCCATAATTGAAAAAGATGTTTGCTTTTTTTTTTTTTTTTTTTGTAACCAGTTAAGCTTTTTATTTTTTGTAGAATGACTTTTTATATGTGAAATTTGGCTATCAACATTGATTAGGCATATCCAACACATTTAATGTGAATATCATATTAGCTTGCTGAGTTGTTTCACACAATAATTCTTTAAATATGTGATCAAAATACAAATTTTAGGGAAAAATTTATTGTTTTGTATATGGTTGGTTATACAGGGTGTTCTGTTTTAACATGCAAGACCTTTATTTTTGCAACCGTTAGTCCTAGATGCACAGTGGCGGATTGGTTGAAAAAATCGGCCCTGGCATCAGGAGATGTAGCGGCCCCCTAGCTCTTATAGATAAATTTTACCTAACGATTGGGATATCACTTAAATATAAGGAAATTATTCCTAACAATTAAATATGTTTTATTTAAACGAATTTTAACAGATAGGAACACTTCTGCGCTTTAATGGTGAACACAGTATTAGCTAAACCTTATTCTGGAGGAAATTTGTAATTGTAATTGCCCATTTAAGTATTTTTATAATGCCCGGAACTTGATTGAATATTTCCGTAATGATAACACTGCTTGTTCAGTGTGTCCTTTTCTGCAGTCATAACAAGTAACTTAATTGTCCTATTTTATGAAACTGATCTAGCGATGTTCATGGGTGAAAGACTAGGGCCGTCTTAGAACGTGATGGGTCCCTCGACACAAACACACATTACTGGGCCCTGTCATAAACATTCCCTTTTTTATACTACCATACTCTGACGACCCCCAGACTCGATACGAGGTCAAAAACCTGGTGGGAGGGGTCGGGTACGAGTCTTACAGCCCCTTAATTTTTTTTTCAAATGCATGTATCAATACAAAGAGAGAAAGTGGACTTAACTTTCTGGCTTCTGGGAGTCATTAAAGTATTAGCAATATAAACTTAATGGAAAGATTAACTTTGAGTCTGAAATAGGGGGGTCCAGGGGTCCTCTCCCCCGGAAAATTTTCGAAATTGTAGTCTTAAAAATTCAATTTTAGCCAATATTTAGCGATGTTAGGGGAGCGTAGTTTCAGAGTTTCTCCTGCTGCAATTTTTCGGAAGTGGAAATCCAAAAACAGAATTTTAATTTATCTCCGAGTATATACTATGAAGAGCGGTTCCGGGAGCTCTCCTCAGAAATTTTTAAAAATATATTAGCTCTGAAAACGCAGTTTTAGAAGATCTTTGGTGATTTTAAGTCTAGATAGATTCCGAGGCCATCCACCAGAAAATTTTCAAATTGAAGTCTTAAAAGCTATTTTTGGTAAACACAGGCGGATTTACGGGGGTGCGCCGTGGGGTAAATTTTCTCCAAACAACCTTTAAAAAGGAAAACTTTAAAAAATATTTTCCAAATTTTAGCCCAACCCGAATAAACACCAGAGAGAAACCAGCACTGACAGATTCTAGTATATTTTTCTTACTGTCTGACTGTTGATTAAACAGTAAAATACTGACCTTACAAAAAGAGCCGTCACATTCATATTTCCGATCTAGAGAAAATTAGCTCTCGTTAAAAAAAATGAATGTATAGTACGAATAAAAGAAATTAAAAACCAAAAAAAAAAAAAACTTGATTGCACGAACTAATAATTTACAAAAATCGCACATACAAAAACGATACCGTTACGAAATTTGCGATCTTTTACGATCGAGACGAAACTTTACGAAACTTTTTTTTATACAAAAATATAAACTTCACGTTTTTTTTTTCTGGTCGTGAATGTTTTATTACATTTCATTTTCCCACTTTTTAAAAGAATTATTTTCAAAAATTGAACGCGGTAAAACTTTTCCTTTTTTTTCGTGGTAAGTAGGGGGTAAACTTAAAAGCGATTTTTTAATTTTTTTTACGATTTCTTTCTTCTAGGAGGAAGAAAAAAATCTTTTTTATGAATTTTAGTTACACTTACTAAAATAGTCGCTGTATTTTACAAATGATTGTAAAATACTCGCTTTTGTCATCAAAATAGTCACCTTTGCCCTCAAAATAGCAGCTTTAGTCGACATTTGCAGTGCTGTATCCCCCTCCCCGTCCCCTGTATTGCAATGGCGTAGCTACAGTTTCTGTCGCCCGGGGCGGTTCTTCTATTTGCCACCTTTTCATTGAGACGTATCTAATACATTAAAGCATTGAAAATTATCGCTCAAAATAGAAAACTTCATTTAAGGTAGCAAAGGGAAACTAATTTAATCCGTATTCTTACAAAAATTAAGGGGGCGGGGTCAGGCGCCTATCTCGGAGAAATATTCTGAATTTACATCAAAAATTGCAGTTAAAGTAACTTTTGGGGGAATGGGGTTCTCTACAGAATCTTTATCAAAACTGAAGTCAGTTTAAACCTTTGAGGACGATAGAGAATCAGCTTTTATTCCGTAACAAAGTTCCAATAATGTTTTCCCTGCATTAATTCAGCACTGGCAAAGAAACAACTTTTACAGAAATATATTTGATACTTATATACAGAAACAGATGTTATATTTCCAGAAATATATTTCATATTACATATTTGAATATTTCCCGAAATTTGAGTTTTAAAAATACAACTTAAGTGTTGAATTACAATTTAAGGACTTACAATTTAAAGACATTAAGAATGAGGAAGATTCAAGGGCTCACGACGGAAATATTACATCTTTGAACACGGAAATGATCGTTCAGTCCAAAACCTTACATTTCAAAGGGGTTTTTTTTCTCCTTTGCCTCCAGTATTAGATTTACAGTATGATTCCCTTATTTGATTTTTTTTTCACACCAAAAGTGCTGAATCACCGCTCCGGGCGGACCATACCCTCTCCGCCCCTCCCTAGCTACGCCACTGCTCTTTTGTTGCACCCCCAGAATTCACAGCCTAAATCCGCCTATGTTGGTAAAGACTAGGGCACCAGCAGTTACTCGAAAGTTAAGTTCCAAAAACGAAATTTTTGCTGACCTTCAGTGATGTTAGGAGAAGGAGTTTTCCGGAGACTCACCCCGGAAAATTTTCGAAATTCAAGCACTAAAAACGAGATTTAAAACGTTCTTCATTGATGATGCCGAGAAAGAGGAGGGGACGAGGCACTTTCCCAGAAAATTTTTGAAAATGTTAAGTTAAAAACCCAGTTTTAGACCATCTTTGGAAAAGTTAAAAAAATGAGAGAGGTTCGAGTGCTTTCCTACAGCAAATTTTCGAAACTGAAATTCCATGTTATGGCGGGAGTGGGTTCGGCTGTTCTCTTATGAAATTATTCAAAATTGAAGCCCAAAAATTTAAATTTTACACGATCTTCGATGATATTAGGAGGGGGTCGTTCTGGGGACCACCGGAATTCTTCCGACGTTGGTTTTTATCAACTTATTTTCTTTTTAAACTGAGGGGCCCGAAACCGTGAGTTTGTACAGCGTACAGAATACTTTATGCTTTGTCAAAAAATGTTTGAAACTCACATTTCGGCGGCATTTGGCCTATAATTTGATAATCTTAATAATGTAGAGCCTTTCAAGCTCCTCAATGGAATTTTACAATTGCATTTTTTTAAATAATTTTTTCCGAAAAAAATATTGTCACTTTTATTCCAATTGTTATAAACTGAGTCGCCGAGAGCAAAAAGGGAAAAAAATGACATAGGTCAATGTTTTTCACAGGCCCCCTTCTACACCTTTCACCATTAGGATATTTTACCCTCTGCACGAGTTCAATTAAGAGCCGGGCCCCTATTCTCCAACTAAGCTGACATAACCTCACGTCGGCCCTTGTTGTAAGTTGCATTTTAGAGCAATTTGAATCATCATTTATGAATAAAAGCGTCAAAGAAACCAAAAGTATTTTAACTTTTTACGACCGCTAAGGTTTCCCTGCTTTTTTTTTTAATTTATTCATTTATTTTTTATTACACCACTAAAAATATATTGGCAGCCCAGGGCCCGAACAACTAAAAGTAAGGCTCTAGGTCCACATTAATTTGGAGACCCCCTTATGCTGTGATTGATTTACATTTTTAAAACACGAAAGCACTTTTGGAGGTCTCCTTGTATAATCACACAACTATGTATAAATCACTTATGTGCGTTTATGAATCCCCTTTGGGCCCCCTCATAATCGTGATCAAGGAAATTCGTTACTGGCAGAATGATTAAAAATTCCCCGTTAAAAAAGTTTTTTTCCAATTAATAAGTCATATATTTTTTTAAATACATGTATTTTTCATATCGTTGCAATACTATGAATAATTCTTTGAAAAATGTGGAGCCCCTTAGGAACATGGGGCCCCAGTTCTAGGCCTAGTCAGCCTGTGTGGTAATCAGGCCCTGGGCAGCCCCATTTCAGAAATTCCCCCTCCCCCCCCCCCTCTTGGTAACGGTCCTGCCTCCCTCCACCCGCAAGCTTTAATCCATGCGTAAAGAGGAGCTGAGGCTGTATTTTGCGAATTTGCGTTATTCTAAACACATCCGCGTGAAATTTACATTTTGCTGTTAGTAGACAGGCCCGAAATACTTTGCTGTTAGTTGATCGGCCCAAAGCATGACCGGCCCACCGGGCAAATGCCCGGTTGCCCGCCGGCTGTATCCGCCACTGTAGATGCATACTTCCAATTGCAAAAATATTCAAAATCAGATGCAGAGTAAAGATATTGAAAGTTTGAAGAAAAAATAAAAATGAGTCAAAACTAAAAAATTTAACTTTTTATACGGCCCTAGGTCCCCTAACTTATATTTAGAGAAATGATCTGCATTTAAAACTTACTGACACGAAAAAACTTGACATTTGTGCAATCAAAACTCAAGGATATATTTGAAAGTTTTAAGGGACCATCAGAAGATGAGATTAAAACTTATTACCCTTTCAGAAGAATGATAGGTTTCAAAGTAAAAAACACAAGGTATTTACATTTTTCATTTCTATTCAAAAATTCATGCAAATGTTATGCCGTGATACGCAAAACACGCTGCAAAACCTTGAACAATATGAAAAACCACACTCTGCACACATATAATTTTATATAAACACTCATTAACTACTACGTTTTCTCCAAAAAGATGTTACTGAGGGCGAATGTAAAGTGGTGTAAGTCACAAAACGCTGCGTTTCATACCTCAGTGAATATTGGTCGTACTAATGTCAAACTTTTTTTGTAATTGTTTTTCAATGGAGATTATTTCCTTCAAATATAAGTCAGAGGACTTCAGGGCCGGACTGGACAGTTAAAACGGCCCGGGCGTTTACACAAAACCGGCCCTTATCTGAGGGATAAATCTACCCCCCCCCCCCCATGTAAACAATCTTGCAAGTTTAAGGATTTTTTGAAAATGGTAGGAAAAAGAGCAATAAAATAAATGCAGGTCAAAAACTAGGGGAGTGTATGAGTTTGGTGGTGCCTCAATTTTTAACGAATTTTAAGAGAGAGAGAGCGAGAAAGATTTCAGCTTCTGATTTAAGAGGTTGTCATTGCAAGACTGAAATGTTAGCAATATAAACCTAATCATGAGGTGTAATATTCTCACAGGCATAGGGAGCTCGGCGATTTCTCCCCCAGGAAGTTTCTGAAATTGTAGTTTTATAGATGCCGTTTTGGACAATCTTTACACTAGTGTGTGTGTGGTGGGGGGAGGGGGGGAGTTCGAGAGCCCTTGCTCGTATTTTTTCGAAGTTGAAACTAGGTTGAAAGTTAGGGATCTCTATCGGAAAATTTTCGAAATTGTAGTTCTAAAAACTCAGTTTCAGACAATCTTTGATGGTGTTTGGGGAAAAGAGATTTGGAGATCCTCCTCCGGAAATATTTTGAAATAGGATTCTGAAAGGATTTCGAAATTCAATGGAGGAGTTTTCTGATAGTCTCTTCCCAGAAATTTTCCGAAATTGTAGTTTCAAAAGCGCAGTTTTAGAATGTCTTTGTACTGTTCGTGAGGGGGGAGGCTTAGGGGCCCAACATTTTTTTGAACCTGAAATTTCAAATACGCAGTTGGGTGATTCTCCGAAATCCTAACAATATAATGTCCTAGGAGCCGAACACAAGAATTGTTTGACCTAGAATTTTTTTCTTTTTTTTAATAGCTAGAAATAGTTTTTGTGATGTTATTCCATTCATATTAAAACAATAACTCATTTATTTCTCCCAACAAAATTTTTTGAACACTCAGAAAGTCACTCTTTTGGCGTGTCCTCATTCGTTTCTCAAATACCGTAACACCGTACAACATTAGACCAGGGTTGCAACTTTAGGCTATTGAAGGAATCTTGTAGTATGTGCCATGTAGTGGTCATTAGAGCAAAACTAAAGTCTAAAAAAAATTAGTAGGTTCGCAAGTGTTGTCCAGAGAAGTTCATGTTGTTTACCCCAAGCTCCAGTGTTATCATTCTCGTGTCAACATTCATTTGTGCTGGGAGGTTTACTGAAATTTTTGCTTCAACTCTCAAAGTCTCCTTCAAAACCTATATTTGCCGATTGAATTCTCTGGAGGTTAGTTTATTACTTTATTACATAGGTATTTAAGATGATCTATCCATATCGGCGAATCCTGATGTTGTTTTGTTTGCCTGTCGTTTCGAAGTAAATAAAAACCGGGAATTCAAATTGCAACTTTAGACCACCCATTTTTACTATCGTTTGTCAATATTTTGTATTGTCTTGAGCAGCTTTTTTAGTTTTCGGGTTTTCTTTAGTTTTAAACATGAATCCAGGTAAAGAAAGAAGATAGGCGGCTGTCCTTATCTCAACTATTTGCCTGATTTGATGGAAAAGGTGATCCACGAAATAGGAACAACCAAATTTAAACAAGGAAAACAAAAAAGGATAAATTTTGATGTTGACCTCATTCTCCCGATGTCATTTGATACAAAAAAGAAAAAAAAAGATTATTGTGACAACGAAGAAACCTACCCAATTGGGAAAAAATTTGTATCAAGTCCTTATAAAAAAATAAACAAAAATGCGCTTGTAAAAAAAATAATAAATTCCGTCAGTAGGTACCTAATAATTGCTTTTCATACTATCTAACGTTCATATTTATGTATCTGAATAAACCATATTATTTTTCACAATTGATTTTATTTAAGAGAACCTGAAATTGACTCAAAAAATATAAAACTATTTATAAATTGGAAAAAGTAAGTACAATTTTTTTTTTTACAAGTTTTGCAGTGTACGGGATTGGAACAGAACGATCTATGCATTGTAGTTTTAGACCGGAGTGGTTTAGCGGTGCATATCAAGGAAAATATGAGGTGATCTAAAGTTGTCACCACCATGTGCAAACTTTATACCGATATACAAAAAATTCCCCCTCCATTTGTGTGCAATTTAGAATTTTTTTTCGAAGCGTCACACTGCAGCTGAAATGTATGGTAGTGTATGGTTAAATGCAAGAGCGCCCATATGCAAAATTTCAAGGGGGGCCTCAGATATTTTCCTCATGGTTTAGCAGGAAATTTTCCCCATAGAAACCAATTTCAGTACAGAATAGTTATTAAAATTTTACATTTTTTTAATTACTTATTCATTAATTGCTGGAGAAGAAATGATTTTATATTTTCGCAAAGAAAAAAGTACTAAAAGCAAGGAAGTTCTAATTTAAAAGGGGGGCTTGAGCCACCTTTGCCCCCCCCCCCCCATTTGGGCGCCCTTGGTTAAATGCTCAACCTTTTTTTGACTAAGAATGATGATAACAAAGATAATAGAACTAGTGAAGATTGGACACTCGACGACCGGTTTTTACGCATGGCAAGGAAAACAAGCGTAAGTAGAATGAAAACTGGTGCTTGAAAAAAACTGACATTCAGAGCTATAGCCGCCAAGTTGAACTGGAGATTCTTGGAATTGGCGTAAAGGTTACAACACTAAGAATTCTTAGAAAAAGTGGGGAGAAAGGACGGGGATACTAACCACCGGTTTCAGTTCCCGCGACAATGATAACAAAACCTAATTGATTCCAGATGTTATCTACGGAATCTTGAAACTCAATTTACATCCTCTTCCCATTCTTTTGAAAATCTATTTAACGGGACGCTGATTAAGCGGCGATGTGTTCTTCATAATGCCATAGAAAGTCTAAAGTACAAATACGTTTGGAGTGGGCTGTCAAAAACTAAAACTAAACAAAATAATTTTTCTACACGCCCCTTTAATTCCAACGCTTTTTCTTATTAATGCTTTAAGTTTTTGCGAACAAACAAAAAAAAAGAAAAAAAAGAAAAAAAAAATGATGTTGTGAACTACTAAGAATTTTTTAATTTTAAGTTCAAATTTTTTCTTCTTGATCAAATCAAACTGTGCCAAAAAAAAAAAGATGCAGTAATAGATCAAATATCAAAATATATTTTAAACAAAAATCTTTACTCACGTGTATTGGCAACGATATGGTTGATGGCAAGCATAGAGCGCAATTTTAATTCGCTTCTTGATTATCACAACGTGGAAACGTTGTGAAAGATGCAGCAAACTGCATCATTTGTGACGCCATTAAAACCACGCCTTGTTTGAAAAATCAGACATTTAAAAAAAATAATTAAAAAATAAGTGTTGGGAAAATGAAAGTATTTTCTGGGTCCAAGTTATAGTTTTTGCTTATTCTATCGATTTCAGTGACTACAAGTACTACTTTTGACTGAAGGAAACCACCCCATTTGTTTGTGAAAATTAAATAACCACGTCAAACAGACTGAATTGCAGATTACTGCAGACTCGTGTTTCGGCGTTACAATGGACGGCTTTCTCAATGCAAAAGAAATGAGCTTTTGGTTGAAAAGACACCCGACAAAAGAAACCTAACCATTTCTCCGATGTTTTTTCAAACATAAGCTCATTTCTTTTGCATTGAAAAGGACATTCATTTGTAACGCCGAAACACGTATCTGCAGTAATCTGCAAAGTGTGCTATTTGGCGTTGTTATTTCTCATTTTACTTTTTGCACATAAGTATTTATTTGACTTATAGTTCGTTTTTTTTTTTAACCCAATTAATATACAAAGTAAAAGAAAAATAAATTGAAATAGAAGAGATCTAAAAATTCAAGAAAGTTACATTAAGATTTAAAATGAATCAGTTTTTTAGACTTTTTTTTTTTTTTTTTTTAACGAGAAATAAATTTTTAGGTAAACACGCATTTGTCTGTGTGTCTTTTAACCCAATCTCCTCTGGATTAGGAATGTCTCAGGTCGAAACTGGTCTCGTTGGATATCGAACATCCAGAGAAAGCCATTCCGCTTTGGGCTTTCAACATCCAGTCTTGAGAATATCATGAACCCTGTATGTCCCGAGGACACCAAGGAGTAAGCATTAAAATTACCAATCGTTACGCGCCACAAGTGGCGAGCGGAGGTTGGCGAACAAAACGAGCAGGGAGTGGAGCCCCTAGTACAAAATTAACAGGAGTGAGAATTTAAAAAATAATTGTAAATTCATTCAATCTAACGAATTTGTCGCCCACTTCACAGTGAAAATTGAAGGGAAATCTTGCGAGATAAAAAATTTTAAGTAATGTAGTCGATGACTGAGAAGTTTTTTAAACCTTATCAACTTCTGCAAAATAGTGCAGCGAAGAGGAGAGCAAGCGGGAGGATCATCCCGGGCGCCAAAATATGAGACGGCTCCATAAATTATGGGTTTCCTGATATAATAATGGTATACCTGTGTATAATAATATAGTTTACATTTGAGAAATTTGTGAAAGTAATCTTTGTAAACAGTGGCGTAAATAGGGATTGGCCGGAGTAACTCTCTCCAGGGGCGCAACAGCGAACGGGATGGAAATTTCAAAACGTTATTCCCAAAAAAATTTTGATTTTTTAAAACTATTTCATAGACTTTTTTTTAGAAAAAATAGTAAAAATAGAACTAAGGGAGTGTGGGGGTTAGTTTGGTTTGAGACCCTGCTCATTGGATTTCTTGTTTCTACTAATGGTTTTTATCGCGGCCGTAATTTGAATTCAAGACCTCAAAATTCAAATGAATGCCAGGAAGAGTGTTTCGAATTTCTATACTTTGTTACAAAAGATGGCTTGCTTTGGCATTTTTCGCACTTTACGACTTCAATTTTAAAAATTTCCTTCGCTTAGAATTACGATTTCGTGAAATTTGAAAGGAAAACACACGCACACGTATGTACATGAATTGCGTAAATGTTAATTAATTTGTTGATAAATCTAATTTGGAAAAACATATTTTTAAGTTTAAAATTTCAGTTAACATTTTGAAAAATTTCATGTCACGCAACCCCGTAATTGTGGATGAAACCTACTTTTTTTTTTCTTTTTAATCACAAGACTTTCAAAACTATTTTCATAATTCTATACTTACGCTTGCTAACATTAACTCCATACCGAACTGCCTTGCATTCAAATTTCAAAGGATTGAGTTCATCTTCAGGGTGTAAATCAGTATTTCAAAGTGCAGTAGCCGTTTGCGTGAAATCTTCCCGCGTTTGTCCACAGCTTTGCTTATCTGCCTCATTGTCACCAATTTTTCTTTGTTATCTCCTATTATTGTCCTTTCTCCTTCGCAGCCGAAGACAGCGCAGAAGCAGGGGCAGAAGAGTTTTTCCTACCTTGGGCTTCACACAAAAGAATCTATAAACTCTTATCGTCGACCACACTAATTTACTTCCTTCACAAAAAAACTTCTTAGGTGTTCTCATCCCATAAGAACATTGTCAAGTTAAGAGCCTGTGTCGAATTGAAATCCCATGTGGTGGAATAGCAGAGGAACTTCCAAACCGGAGCCGTTAAATTTTCTCCATAGAAACCGCATATTGCTCGCCGATTCTCTCATCCAGATATGCGGAAATGCAAATTGTGAACCAGATGGGAGTACCACACTGGTTCCTATTGAAATTTTAGCAGCTGCTGACATTGAGGCCAATAATGCGTTGGAAGACGAGGATCTTGAACACGACCCTGACAATCCTGACATTAATCTACAGTTAATTGAAGGACAATCTGTGGAGGCAGAGAACATTTTTACTTATCTTTCGGGTTTCTTGGCCAAGAAATATTTAAAGAAATTTCGCTGCAATCATTGCAAAACAATACTAAGCACACGAAAGAAAATAAACGTAGGCACTTTATTCCTAAATTTAATGGAGTACGAATGGGTTAAGAATGGATTGACGCATCCCAGCTCCCATTTAAAAGAAACTGTTATAAAATTTGGAAAGATTTTTACGGAGTTGTTTCCTAAAATTTGTTCAGCTCCTGGCATCAAAAAAAAATTAGTCTTCGCCTTCAATACAATTAACTGCGCTTGGTTCGATTGTCCTGAACACATCCATAAGTGGGACTTCCTCCCACAACTGTTTGCAAACATGATGATTTTTCACAAACTGAAACTTTTAAATAGAAAAATTCAAAAAAATACCCTTCAAGAAAATAAAAAACTAGAGAAATTAAAATAAAGATTCATAAAGTGATATTTCTCAGAGCATAAGCGATTTCATGTATTTATTTTTTCGAAAAAATCCTTCCTTTTTTTACAGCGCCAAATTCAATTTAACTGAAGCAATTAGTTTGCTCAAGAATTTTAATTAAAATATTTGCTCCTGTAAATAACAGAATAAGAAAATTTGATTTTTGGAAGCCTTTCGTATTGCATGTTCAACGAAGCAAAACAGTTAAGCCACCGGATCGAGTTCAGCCTTGTCACGGTAAAGCATTTCCCTGCATGTTAAATATTACCAAAACATATTTCGAAATTGTAGTTCTAAAAACTCAGTTTCAGACAATCTTTGATGGTGTTTGGGGAAAAGAGATTTGGAGATCCTCCTCCGGAAATATTTTGAAATAGGATTCTGAAAGGATTTCGAAATTCAATGGAGGAGTTTTCTGATAGTCTCTTCCCAGAAATTTTCCGAAATTGTAGTTTCAAAAGCGCAGTTTTAGAATGTCTTTGTACTGTTCGTGAGGGGGGAGGCTTAGGGGCCCAACATTTTTTAGAACCTGAAATTTCAAATACGCAGTTGGGTGATTCTCCGAAATCCTAACAATATAATGTCCTAGGAGCCGAACACAAGAATTGTTTGACCTAGAATTTTTTTCTTTTTTTTAATAGCTAGAAATAGTTTTTGTGATGTTATTCCATTCATATTAAAACAATAACTCATTTATTTCTCCCAACAAAATTTTTTGAACACTCAGAAAGTCACTCTTTTGGCGTGTCCTCATTCGTTTCTCAAATACCGTAAAACCGTACAACATTAGACCAGGGTTGCAACTTTAGGCTATTGAAGGAATCTTGTAGTATGTGCCATGTAGTGGTCATTAGAGCAAAACTAAAGTCTAAAAAAAAATCAGTAGGTTCGCAAGTATTGTCCAGAGAAGTTCATGTTGTTTACCCCAAGCTCCAGTGTTATCATTCTCGTGTCAACATTCATTTGTGCTGGGAGGTTTACTGAAATTTTTGCTTCAACTCTCAAAGTCTCCTTCAAAACCTATATTTGCCGATTGAATTCTCTGGAGGTTAGTTTATTACTTTATTACATAGGTATTTAAGATGATCTATCCATATCGGCGAATCCTGATGTTGTTTTGTTTGCCTGTCGTTTCGAAGTAAATAAAAACCGGGAATTCAAATTGCAACTTTAGACCACCCATTTTTACTGTCGTTTGTCAATATTTTGTATTGTCTTGAGCAGCTTTTTTAGTTTTCGGGTTTTCTTTAGTTTTAAACATGAATCCAGGTAAAGAAAGAAGATAGGCGGCTGTCCTTATCTCAACTATTTGCCTGATTTGATGGAAAAGGTGATCCACAAAATAGGAACAACCAAATTTAAACAAGGAAAACAAAAAAGGATAAATTTTGATGTTGACCTCATTCTCCCGATGTCATTTGATACAAAAAAGAAAAAAAAAGATTATTGTGACAACGAAGAAACCTACCCAATTGGGAAAAAATTTGTATCAAGTCCTTATAAAAAAATAAACAAAAATGCGCTTGTAAAAAAAATAATAAATTCCGTCAGTAGGTACCTAATAATTGCTTTTCATACTATCTAACGTTCATATTTATGTATCTGAATAAACCATATTATTTTTCACAATTGATTTTATTTAAGAGAACCTGAAATTGACTCAAAAAATATAAAACTATTTATAAATTGGAAAAAGTAAGTACAATTTTTTTTTTTACAAGTTTTGCAGTGTACGGGATTGGAACAGAACGATCTATGCATTGTAGTTTTAGACCGGAGTGGTTTAGCGGTGCATATCAAGGAAAATATGAGGTGATCTAAAGTTGTCACCACCATGTGCAAACTTTATACCGATGTACAAAAAATTCCCCCTCCATTTGTGTGCAATTTAGAATTTTTTTTCGAAGCGTCACACTGCAGCTGAAATGTATGGTAGTGTATGGTTAAATGCAAGAGCGCCCATATGCAAAATTTCAAGGGGGGCCTCAGATATTTTCCTCATGGTTTAGCAGGATATTTTCCCCATAGAAACCAATTTCAGTACAGAATAGTTATTAAAATTTTACATTTTTTTAATTACTTATTCATTAATTGCTGGAGAAGAAATGATTTTATATTTTCGCAAAGAAAAAAGTACTAAAAGCAAGGAAGTTCTAATTTAAAAGGGGGGCTTGAGCCCCCTTTGCCCCCCCCCCCCCCCCATTTGGGCGCCCTTGGTTAAATGCTCAACCTTTTTTTGGCAAAGAATGATGATAATATGAAGAAAAATACACATATAAAGTGGTCTAAAGTTGTACAGTTTTACGATACATTTAAATTATCTAAAAATTTTACATCAACATTCCACAAACTTAATTTGTAGTATTAAATTACACATACTTACAGGTTTAAAATAACATTCTTTAAGTAAGTTTAATTATTTAAATAATCGAGGAATATCATTTTTAAGTTTGTCTGCAGGTTTTCATGTCTTTCTCCAGCAGGGTTGGCAAAAACCCGGGTTTTTTTAAAAAAACCCATGGACCCAGGGTTTTTTGGGTTTTTTTAAATAAAACCCAAAAAAACCCAACTAAAGCTGGGTTTTTTTTAAAAGAAATGTGTTTTTTTTTCTTTTTTTAGGGGAAAGGTGGGGTACTCGTAGCATATTGTAGCATAAGTATATGGACAAAGCACAAAAATTGTCTTGATAAAAAAAGCTGGAAAATTCAGCATTTTCTGAAGAAGGGTATAAAAGACGACAAAATTCAAGAATGGTGAAGTTTCAGATTTTTTTAGTTTCCATGATTACCAACAGTTAGGGCAAAGTTACTTCTTGAGTGATAAAATCTATTGTTTATTTGTTCGTTTTTTGTTGCGACATTTTTTTTTTTTTTTTGTATTTTACTTTATTGTATTTCATTTTGTTATGCAAAACTACTGTAGAACCTCAAGTAGTTTAAATCCCTTTTTACTGAATTCCAGCTTAACTAAGACATTTCTTTGAATTTTACGTTGCCTGTTTTTCTATTTCTGTGTACAGAGTAAGAAATATTAAACTTTTTCGTAAGATAATGAAAATACTGTACATCCTATTCCGTTTTCTGTCCGACCATTTGTAAAACCTGTTAATTTCTAAAAAATATACCTTGTTTATTCGAGTTTTGTGACGTGTTGGTTTGCAGAAAATAATTCACATGAGAGCCTTTTAGCTAAAGTAGTATCCTTTGTACAATCTGCAAATACCGAGAAAATCTGACGTGACGGGACTTAGTCAAGATAATTTGAGTTCCTTATTGACCAGTTGAAGGAAAAAGTTAAATATATTTATTTAAAATCTTTGAAGCATTTTTTAATGCCCTTAAGAGTTAAGAAATACTATTAAAGTTCAAAATTCATTTTTTATGTCCATTGCCTATTGTGAAGAAGAAATAAAAAAGAAGTTTAAATTGTAAAAGTATTTAAATTAATTATTTTTTTTAAAAAAGTTCTCAGAAAATTTTAAAAAACCCAAAAGTGGGCTAAATAATGGGTTTTTTTAAATGGGTTTTTTCAAAAAAACCCATTGGGTCCAATCCGGCCAACCCTGTTCTCCAGTCCTAGGAACAAGTTCAACTATTATAGAAACTTTTATAGAAAGGAACTTTTAATCTGCCATTTTTTTAGATTCTTTGAGTATTTTGTTAATATAATTTGTTTTTTGTACTTACTAAAACTTTAAAGTTCACTAATGGGTATGTAACACTCTGCCTTTACTCACCGCGGTCCTGAGTACACTCAAAAAATACCTTACGGTAGGCACTTCTGGTATTAAACCTATATCCTGTACCTGGTTGCCTCTTAAGGTCCCAAGGCTCTATTAAACGTAGGCCAGGTACAGGCACCACCAAATTTGATGTTCCTTCAAATTTGTATTTATTAAGAGAGTGCTGCAAGTAAAAAAAAAAGTGGGGAGCTTAACCACAAATCGCTACAAGTCCCGCGATCCAGCGGCCCTTCGGTCGATCGCCCGATTGGCCAGTCCAGCCCTGGAGGACTTGGGGCACGTGTAAAAAGTTCAAATTTGTATTTTTTTACTCATTTTTATTTTTACTTCAAATTTTCAATATCTTAACTTGGTCTTGAAGGTTAAAACAAATCACCCTGTATATATACATAGTGGAATACATTCAGAAAAGTATTTTAGTTGAATATACATTTTTGAAATAAATACTGGGTAAATACCCATTTTGGGTATTTACCCTGGGTATTTACCCCTAAAAATAAATACCCAGGTATTTTACATCACTATTCTGAAGTGATCTATTTGTTGTGGTCATTATTGAATAGATTTTGTAAATTGAAATAGTTAATTTACTCTTGGATAATTATCCAATTTAAGTCTGTCAGTAAACTTAGCAAAAAATATTAGTATCCTTTGATAGGCATTTTAGCTATAGTCATATAAAATGCTAAATTTAAGACTAACACACAATAAAACATGCAAAGTTGAAGCCTATATCTATGGAGATCATGGTCGGATCCAGGGAGGGAGCCACTGCCCCCTCCGAGAAAATTTCAAGAATTGTTAAAATCTCCTTTTTTGAGCAAAAATGCAAAAAATTTCCCTTACAATACATACAAAGTCTAACGATAAGGAAAACAATGAGAAGGGGGTCATGGCCACTCTAAGAAAGTTTTTAAAATAGTTAAAAACCTTTTTTAGAGCTAAATATAAAAAATCCTTTATTCTTCGAAGTTGAACAAGAATATAAAAACAATGCCAGGGAGCCTTAAAACCACACTGCGAAAGTTTCAAGTATAGTTTTTTTAACCCTCTTTCCTTGCTTAAATTGAAAAAAAAGAAAAAAAAATCATTGTAATTCATTTGAAGTCTATCAAGAATGGAAACAATGCCAGAGGGAGGGCATGGCCACCCCACGAAAATTTCAAAAATATGAAGTGTATACCAAATATTTGGGCTCATTTAACATAATGGGCTCATCTTGTTAGATGTGTTTACTTCCCCCAAGGAAGAAAGAAAAGGGATATGTGTTAGTAAGTATCAGATAAAAAGTTATACATTTAATGATCTCGCATTAAGTTAGTATTATTCAAGTTTTAACCCGACTTTATGCAGTGCTATGTAATTCTTCTTCATTCTCTTCTTAATATGGGACCCCCCAAACCACTCCTTGTTAATATTACCGAAGATCGTCTGCAAATCACGCTTTAAAAAATAACTTGTAAAAGTTTCCAGGGGAGGGTCCCCCACCTCTCATTTTGCCAACATTGTTCAAGATCGGCCTAAATTTTGTTTTAAGCGCTTGAGTTTCAAAATGTTTCCAGGGGAGAACTTCTCCCTCCCTAACATCGTTGAAAGTCTTTTAAGAATTACGTTTCTGGAGCTTCAATTTTGAAAAATTGTTCGTCCTCCAAAGTTACTCATGAATCATGGATTGCCTACATTTGCAATTTAAAGAGTTCAATTTTGAAAAAATTTTGGGAGTGGACCTCAGAATCTCCTTAACCCCTAATCTTACCTAACATAGTCTAGAAGGCATTTTTAAGTCTATAAAAGTAAAATTTCCTGGGATGTACCTTTTAATCTCTCCTCCACTTAACATCACCAAAAAAGTCTAAAACAGCCATTTTAGCTTGAGGGGGAGCGCCCCAAACATCTTCTCCCCTACCATTACCAAAGATAATTAGAATGCATCTTTAAGACTGCATTAGAAAACTTCTTAGTGTTAGCCCTCGAATTTCTCCTCTACGTATCATTACAAAAAAACCTATTAACCCGCTAGCACGCGCAAGGGGGTGTTTGACACCCCACAGAACTTTATTATTCAAACTTTTTAAGTTCCCTTAATTGAAAATGGATCAAATTCGTTGTAGCTGGTTTGAAGGTCACTTGCTAATGGAGGGTATGTTTGCTGTGTGCATTCCTGCAGCGGTTTTCCTGGAATTCCTTATATGGGGTGTCAAACACCTCTTGCGCATCCTTGTGATTCTCTGATTTTCGTCGAAAATGTCGCGCTACATTACGTATGATGAGGGTATGAGACATTTGCAAAAGCTGTTAGATGAAGTTTCCCCTGATGATCAATAGATATATGAATCTGACGAGGAGCCTGATAATAGTGTTAAATTATAGTCGCCATAATCCTGATAGTGAACCTGAGGATTTATCAGAAGATGATGAAATAATTGGTCGTAAAAGAGAAACTTTTTCCATTGGAAAAGATGGTCATACAAAAGGGATGAAAGAAAAATACCGTTCCAACTTAAGAACACCAAAAAAGAGCATGATTTAGAAACTTCTAGGTAATACGAAGCATGTGAGTAATATGTCAACACCTTCAGAATCATTTTTAATTTTATTTTGAAAGCATTCTGGGTTGTACAATGAAGTCTACTAATACCTATTGAAAGTATTAGACATAATTTTTCTCGATAAAGAAATGCCAATGATATCAGCAAAGATGAACTGAAAACATTTATTGGTTAGCTGCTTATTAAAAAAAAAGGCCAATGGTGCTATTTTTCTCTCTTCTAAATATAGCTACATTCAACTGCAGAGTTTTGCTGCTCTTAATCAAAGATTCTCAGATAAGTATTAAAAAGAAGGAGACCTTTCATTAAAGACTTGGCAGTTCAACTTGTCAAAAACCATGCAGATCAGAGAGCTATGTCAAGCATCAAGAAAACCAAAATTTGAGAGGTAATTTTTCGACAGAGCCAACTCCAAGAACAAAAAAGGTGTCATACAAGTGCTGTTATATCTGTGGTAGTAAGAACGACAACAAAATCTTGTTGTTTAAAATGCTTAAACATTTTTTGCAAAAATCATCCTGATGCCATGTGTACCGAATGCATCAACAATGTAAGTGTGTATTTACATGAAATGAATTTCAAATTTTGGTCTTAATTTGGCGAAAATCACTCATGAAATAGGTTGCTTTGCAAAATTTAAAGTAATAATTATGTTTGGTGTAAGGGAGTTTTAAAAGACAACTTGAAAAATAATGTTTTGCTTAGTAAATTATGGAAATTCTCCAGTGGGATGCTGGGACACCCCTTGCGCGTTTTCGTGTTCATCCAAACAGCATGCGTTCTTGCGGGTTAAACCAAACTGCGTTTTTGTCTCTACAATGGAAAAAAAAAAAAATCCACCGGGGAAACCCTGAACCTCACTCTTTTTAACATTATTGGAGAAAACGTTTGCGTTTTTAATGTTTCAATTTCTGAAAATGCGCGGGCGGGGAAGTGAGGGGGCGCATCCGAGCCCTTAGTATAACGAAAAACAGTTAAAATGCATTTCTAAGATAACAAATCAGAAAAATTTCCTCAGATGGGCATCAAATTTCTCCTCCCTCTAACATCATCAAAGATAGTCTAAAACTGTATTCTTATAGCTACAATTTCAAAAATAGACAGGGGAGCCTCACCGAACCTCTTCTCCCCTAAAATTACCAAAACTCCTCTAAAATGTGTTTTTAAGACTACAAACCTTTACCTCGGAGTTAATATTATACTTACGGTTGGTTCAAATTCTTCTCCTCTTAAATCAGAAGTCCTATACAGTCGTCTCAGAACACACCACTGATTACAGGAATACCATTTTGAGGCGACGATATATGCACACGTTTGTTAAGAGAAGAGGAAAATTATTGGGAAGGTTAGAGCTTTTATGTTAAATTTACGTCACCCAGTGAAAATTCCTTAAAAAATGCTCTAGTTAAAAATGGGCTATATTGATATTTGTAAAATTCAAAATTTTTTCAAAGCATCGTATTTTTCCAAATGGCGAGAATTCTGTCTGGATCCTCCCCTGATGGAGATATAACCAACGAGAAACTATATTCAAAAGGTCAATTGATAAAGTGCCCTCGATTTCGCCCCTCCCCCGATTAAAAAGAGAGAGAAGGGGTACTTCTTGGTATAAGACACTTCAATTCGATTGAAAGGGCATTTTCACAGAAGCATTTTACTGTAAAAAAGGTGGTTTGTTAATTTCTGTACTGTGCACTGTCAATGCAGATGGTTGGTTTTCAAATGCATTTTATACCTGTTTGGTTATGGTTTGATTTAGTTGAAAATTTTGGTTGTAATGAACATAAAAACTCTCTTCTACAATTTACAGTTTTCTAACCAGATGATTATTTGTCAGTTAATTAATTTATTTTTAGCATTTCTTTAGCAGTTTCTTCCTTTTTAATGTTTTTTAAAAAGTTTTGACGGAATTTCGGCTCATCCTGTATTAGCAAGATAATCTTAACAGTAAATTTATACTATCAAGTAACAATAACAGTTCTTCAGCTCCTATTTAATGTGTTACATTACAAATGTTTAACAAATATGTATTAATAAATATTACAAGAGAATGCTATTTATGTTACAAAGATGTGTCTATTTTTGAAAGTTTTTTATTCAACTATTTATATAGCTGCTCATAAATAAAAAGTTATGTTTTACAACTAAAAGAATACCATTAACCTATCATTTATTTTTAGTACTTTTTAGTAGTCATCTAATGGACAATTTATTTTCTCCATTCTTAGTTCTCCCTCAAATTTGAAATGTTGTTTTCTAACTTTCTCCTTGTTCTCATAAATAAAAAGTTATGTTTTACAACTAAAAAAATACCATTAACCTATCATTTATTTTTAGTACTTTTTAAGAATCATCTAATGGACAATTTATTTTTTCCGTTCTTAGTTCTCCCTCAAATTTGAAAGGTTATTTTCTAAGTTAAAGCGAATCAGCTTTACCTTTGACAATATTATCCATGAAAATTTTAAAATCTTGTTTTCTTCATTTAGAGTGTTGATCCAGAATCTGGGAGTGAGATGGATGAAAACCACGACAATAACAGTGAAGATGAAAAGGTTTCTGGTTCTCCACCTCAGTCTCCGCCATCACCATCATTGTCCCCTTCTTCCCCACCACAGTCTCCCTGCTCTGGTCCCTGCTCACCATCTCCTCCGCAGTCTCCAGCATCACCACAATGGAATGCATCTAATCCACAATCTCCTTCTCCTCCACAATCTCCTTCTCCTCCGGAGTCTCCTGTTTCCAATCCTCAATCGATAAATGCAAATCCTGACTCTCCAATTTCAAATCCGGAGTCTCCTCTTTCTATTCCTAAATCTCAGAATTCTAATCCAGGTTCGCACTGTTCCAGCCCGAAATCTCCTGCTTCAAATCCTCAATCACCTGACTCTAATCGGCACTCACCTGCATCAAATTCTCCCTCCCCCTCTACACCACCTTACTCACCTGCTTCAATCCCCAAATCTCCTGCTTCTAACCCCCAGTCTCCTGCATCTAATCCCCATTCTCCTGCGTCTAATCCCCATTCTCCTGCGTCTAATCCCCATTCTCCTGCATCTAATCCCCATTCTCCTGCTTCCAGTCCCCAATCACCTGCTTCGAATCCCCAATCACCTGCTTCAAATCCCCAATCACCTGCTTCAAATCCCCAGTCACCTGCTTCAAATCCTCAATCTCCTGCCTCTAATGCTCAGTCGCATGATTCAAGCCCTCAGTCTCCTGCTTCAAACCCCCAGTCTCCTGCTTCAAACCCCCAGTCTCCTATGTCAGAATCTGGTCAACAATCGGATGACGAAGTGCAGGTAAGTTGATTTTTTAAATGTTTGTAACGCATTTTCTTCAATATTATCCGCACAAGCTTTATTTGTCAGGAATATTGTAAATTGAACTATTTTTTTTTTCCTTTTTAATGTTACCATATTATTGTTTCATCATTAACTGTCTTATTAATTAGTAAGAAAGTGGCTAACAAAGTACAAAGGTATTAATGCCACTGCAGCTAAATATTAGGAAGTTTTTATAATATTTGGTGGTCAAACAAGGCTACAAAGAATCAAAAACATAACTGCGTGCCCGTGTGAACAACTAATGCACCAAAATCCTTATTGGTGCAATAGGGCAACTTCTGCTACGATGACGTTAATACAGAAGTACTGCTAACAACATATGAAACTTGAACTGAATTCTTAAGAAAAATTTCATTGTTTAAAATATTTAACAATGAGAAGTTTAGTAAAATTGAGTTTGGATAGATTAGTATTTTTAAACTAATAGTTTATTTGAAATTTTAAGGTGAGTGGAGGTGAAGCAAGTGATGACGATCATCCTGAAAGCAGTGCTGTGCAAGAAAATGAAATTGAAGGTGCTGCATCTCCTAATGACGATAACCAGAGTGAAAAGGGACAATCAAAGCATAGTGACAAAGAAGATTCAGATGCAGAAGAAAATATTCCAGAAATAAATATTGAAAGTGCAGATGAAGAGGAGGGACATGACTCAGACAAGAATGCTTCTGATGATGAAAATAATGAAGGTTACTCTTCTTTAATTTTTTTTCCTATATATCTTTTGTGACTTGAGTGCATTCAGGGAGAAGAGATAGCGGCAGTAAACAAAAAAGGTTGCAGCTTGGCGGCAACATATACCACTTTCACCAATTATTTATTGGATTGGTGATTTTGTTCATGGACAGTTTGCTTAGCTGATTGGCGTTTCAATATCCCAGCACCAAGCAGATGACAGTATCCTCAAGTGTCATGTCGCTTTCGTTTACTTTTATTAGTATTCACTATAGTTCATATTTTTGGTGGCAATGATGCTGGTGGTGAGGCTTAGTCTATGCAAGCAGAAAGAAGATTGCAAATGCAGAAATCTGCTTTTTCTTGACCCATATTTTAATATACTGATCTTTACTCTTGATGTTAAAAAAAATTGAGATGTGATGGTCACGTAGCTGCTGTTATCAATCAATTATATGCAATTCTGGAACAAGAAAAACTGAAAAAAATTATTTAAAAAATATTTATCAATTTCATCGTCCCACCCCCCTGCCGGTGATAAATACCCCAAAATTCACTAAGCATGAAATAATGTTTATGCTTAGCTCTTTTTGTTGTTGATACTAGTGTATCAATTTAAGTTATGATGTTTTAAACTCATTTCTTACTAGTTTACGATTTTTAATAAGATCTGTTCATGAAACTCATTGGGACCATAGGTGATTCAGCTTTTCAAATTGTTTGGATTTTCGAAAATAACTGAGAAAACGTTGTTTAGAAAAATAGTATGCCATATAATTAAAGTATACGATACAAGTAATTCAATATAAATGTACGTAACGTACGATATAGTACATAAATCAACAATATGTAAGTACAGTTTTTAACAAAAGTTGACTCTTGATTGTTTTTTTAAACATTAAGAAAAAAAAAGAGAAATAGCTTCATGGGAGTGAGTTTCGATTTTTGACGTTCTGTTGTAATAATAACAATAAAGTGTTAAAACTTGAACTTGACAGCAACAAACTTGTATTTTTGTTTATCATGCAAAATTATACCGGCTAAGATAATTATTAACATTACATTATTATTATTTTTTCATTCTAGTAATTTATCTTGATGAAATCAAATTTTATTTTTTATTTATTTATTTTTTTTTTTGCTTGTACAGATAAAGATGAAAAAAAAATAAAGGATACAAGTGACAGTGAAGTTGAAAGATCTGATGATGAGTCACCACAAAAGCAACTTTCAACCAATAAGAGTTCAAAAAACTCATCAGCTGTCAAAAAAAGCAAAGGGTAAGCTACGTTTATTCTTCTTAATGGAAATTTATGATCCCCACCCCCCTTTAACAGCTAGTTTTCATTGTAATTATAAGTTTGATTAATGAATTCAAATGTTTTTACTTTCAGAAAGTCCAAAACTGATGATAACTCTGATTCTGGTAAGCTATGTTTATTTTTAAATTAAAATCTTATTAATGTGTCAAAAGTTTTCAGTGCTTCAGTAAACTCCCGGTTATCGGCAGTTGGATTATCCGAGGGTCTTTCCACATTTTGTTTTTTTCAACTTATGATTGTTTGCTTTTGGATTTTTTATATTTAATATTAGTAGATGCATTGTTTTTAGTTATAATTTAAATGTATGAGCTATTGTATACACGAAGGGCTCTCAAACTTTTTGACATGGCAACCACCTTTTTAGACTAAGTATTTTAGCGACCCCAAGTTTTAACTTTGTCTAAACCCTAAAACAATTACTAAAGATAAATGATTAAGTTTTATCCTTAGAAACATAAGTAACTAGTAAAATAAACACAAATTTTTGTCCCTTGAATTATTTTATAATAAAGGACAGTAGTAGACCTTACTGATTTTATAATCGTGCAAAAGTTTTATGACAGTAATTGACCTTGCGCTCCTTCAAGTTCTACCATTGCACGCAGTACGACAAATTTTAGATGGGTTTTGAAACGAAATACCCAGAACTGTCCACAACAGCATAAGAAACTTTGATGCCCTTTTCTACATCTCAAAACTGTGAACAAAGATTCTCCATAATGATAAATTTAAAACCAAAATCAAGAAATCGTTTAACACTGTAAAAGGACATTGTTTTGTGCGTTACAAAGCTCATTCCAGACATTAAAAAATTTGTTAATTCCAAGCAAGCTCATGTATCCTACTAACTAAAGAACACCAAACTAACTACGTATTTTAAAAGCTTTATATGTACTCTTTTTTTTTTTTTTGAAAAAAACAGCAATAAATTAATTTTATCTAAACTTTTCTTCCACATTTTGTGACCCCCCCCCCCCTAGACACATCCCACAACCCCCCCCCCCCCCCCCCAAGGGTCACAACCTACCTTTTAAGAACTCTTCGTATACACCATGTATAATTTTTCACCTATTTGGACTATCCACGGTTACTGTGCCATCCTATTATGCAGATAATCGGGAATTCACATCTCATTTGTGGCATAATGCTATCTAATCAGTGGTATCAAATTTCAAAATTCTTAAAATTCTTTTTTTTTTTTTGTCTTTTAGAGAGTGAAGCTGATAGTGATGAGTAAGTATTTCAACAAAACTTTTGCTACTCATAACTGAATATGCTGGAAATTATTAGATTTCTTTGTTATATTAGTTCAGACGCTAATAATGTTCTGGGCATACGATAGTTGAACAGATTATTTTTTGTGATGTAATACGCCGTCCGAACCATTAGGTACGTAAGAGTGCCTTAGTCAATCCTAATATCCTAGCAAATTAACCAATTTAACTATACTTGAATAGACTGGCTATTTTTTATGCACTGAATTTCTGTGTGTAGAATAACTATGGTTTATCTTGTAGCCGACAAGAAGAGAGGGCTTATAACAAATTTAAATTTGTCTGCCAAATTTACTGTTTCTTACAATTAAGTAAAAATGTCAAAATTAAGAAAAAAAATATGCATTTGAAAGCAGTTATTTATTTTTATGAAATACTATTAAAAAATTTTATAACATGATCGTTTAGAGGGAAACATTTTCCTCTGTTCAAAAACAAATTACACGCAACAACGTGTAACCATTTTTTAAAAAGTTTCTTGTAATCCCAAAATACATTATGTAGTAATGTTTTTTTTTTTTTTGCAGTTTGTTCTCACGACCTATGACTTAAGTTTTAAGATAAAGGGGGGCAGCATAAACCATAAACATGAATAATACCAGGTATTTCTAAATTCATTGAATCAAGAAGTTAGAAATAAAAAATTGAACTGTATTAAGATTAGTAATTATTAGTCACATAATAAATCTTGTTTTTACAATATGGGAATATGACACCACAGTCAGTACACAGGTTGGTTACTATTGGCTAATTCCATGTGATTATTGTAACATAACTTTTTCACTTGGCAACTTTGCAGTAAACTGCTGTTAAAAAAGATATTCCCTGTTACACATAATAATGCAAAAAAAAAAAAAAAAAACTTACAAAATTGAATTATTTATCGACTATTTTGGCCTAAGTATTAAAAAAGACAAGAAATAAAAGAATGATATCTAAATGCAATTTTAATTTCTAATGCTTAATAAATTGTCCTCTAAGCAAGATAGGAATTTCGGGACTTGGTACTGATTAATATATTTTCAGTAAGTTATCAGTTATTAGCTACCAGTTTGTTTGGCACTCTTGGCTTCCTTAAGAGGTTTTCCACCTCCAGCTCAGTCGCTTCCTATTCCGGACTGATGAGTGCTAATAAGCACGAGACTGCATTCCTCGGATGGAATGACTGAGCTGGCTGTGTGTTTACTGATTAATATAGATATAATATTTAGTTTGTTTCTCAAATAAATCCTTTCAATGTGTAGTTAATTCTGAAAAATCCCCTTTACGAAGAAAGTGGGCTTTTTCAAGTGGGGCCACCTAGAAAAAAAAAACAGATTGAAACATGATTGCTCTGAAACATGTAATTTTAGGCTATCTTTGGCAATGCAATTGCATGCTTATTACAGTTGTAGGAACTAGGGGAGAGAGGGGCGCTGAGGTTTCTTACTGAAATATTTTTTAAATTGAAATCAATTTTAAAGGTATCTTTGGTGGTTTGGTTGAAAGGGGAAGGTTCGGGTTCTTTCTTTTGAAATTTTTCGGCACCAAAGTCTCAAAAACGCAATTCTAGGCTGTCTTTGGTGACGTTGAGAGGTTCCCTAATGGCTTAAAAAATGTTGTGAAGCCAAGCGGTTCTCTCCTGAAAAATTTCCATAATTGACGTCCGACTTTGTGCTTTGTTTTATAATGTTAGGAGGAAGAGGAGACAGAGGGAGGTTTCCCTCCAAAAATCATTTTTAAAGCTGAAGTTCATTTTAGACAATCTGTCAGAAGGAAGGGGTAGCAAGCTCTCCTACTCACGCAAATTTCTAAGAAAGAAAATTTTGGGCTTTCTTTGGAGACGTATGGAAAAAGGGTGAAGAGTTCGTCCTTCTGAAATTTTTCAAAATTGAAGTTTCAAAAACGCAATTTCAATCTTTGGAGATGTTAGAAGAGGGGGGGGGGGGGCTAAGGTATCTGTCGCGGAAAAATTCCAAAGTTGAAGCCCTAAAAACTTATTTTAGGCTACATTTGATCACTTTAGGAGATCAAGGACAGTCAGGGTTCAAATGCAGTTTTCACAAATTGATATTGAAATATCGAAGCATTAAAAACATAATTTTAAGCTAGATGTTGAGACTTTAGAAGAGAGGGTGGGAGTTCTCTCCAAGAAAGTTTTCAGAATTAAAGTCCTAAATATATACTTTTTGGCTGTGTTTGCTACATTAGAGGAAACGGTAGGGTTAGGGGCTCTGCCCAGAAATTTTCCAACATTGAGGTCTGAAAACGTATTTCTAAACTACTTTGGTGATATCAGGAAAAGGGATAAGATATTAAAGCGCTCTCCCACCTAAAATGTTTTTTCGCATTGTTCGACTACAGATTGGAGGTGGGAGAGGTTCCCAACTGGAATTATTTGAAACTGAATACTTTAAAACGCATTTTAGATTATGTTTGGACACAAGTTGGGGGTCCAACCCAAATGTTGAAAAATGAAATTCGCTTACCTTCCATAAGGAATAGATTAACATGTGATTTAAAATTGTCGGATAGATTATTTACTCTCAGAAGCAAGAAAACGGAAATCCCTTATACTTCGTTTGAGGAAGAGAACTCTTGTAAAGAGTGGGAAATCAAAGCAAACTCTGAAACAAATAAAGTGGGATGAGCAATAAATTGTTTCGTGTAACATTTTACAACTCCCCCTCTTTTTCTTACTCTTGTCACCATTTTCCTGAAGTAAAAAAAGGGGAAATTTTTGTTTCACGAGCAGGTTTTCAAGAAATTCTAAACTTTAAATCCTGTATTAGCTTTTTCTTGTAACAAAAGTTGGAAAAGTTCATTGTTTCTGTCTTCCTGAAGTTAACCTCTACAGTTTAAATAACAGATTGTTAAAAAAATACTATGTACTTTTCATAATCACTCAAAAAGACAAAATAACTTTTCTCGGTCAGAATGGAGTATTTAAGTATTACTTTAGTTTTCAATTATTCCAATAAAATGACACTGCAAACGAAGAAAACAGCGGTTCAAGTCAGGTAGAGAATTTCTTATTATTGTAGAGTTTTCAATCAGTGGCGTAGCTAGACCCGACTTTCGGGGGGGGTTACTTCTTTTATATATATATATATATATATATATATATATATATATATGTATGTATGTATGTATATATATATATATATATGTATGTATAATCGCTTGGAATTTTTTCCTTTTCTTCTTTTTTTTCTTTCTTTCTCTTCTCTCTTCTTTTTCTCTTTTTTTTGAGACTAACTTTTCGGGGGGGGTTTTGTCCCCAAAACCCCCCCCTTAGCTACGCCCCTGTTTTCAATCATAAATTTGAGTGTTAAAACACGCATATTTTTCTGCGAAAGTTTGGTTTGAAATGACTTAAGACGCACTTTTCTTCAGTTGTGGTGTCACTTTCTTGGAATAATTGAAAACTACAGGAATACTTAAATTGTCCATTATGCCCCAGAAAAGTTATTTTGTCCTTTTGAGTGCTTTAAGAAGAGATTTTCTTGCCTGCAGTAATAGATCAAAACCATAATTTCCTTATTTGGAAAACACATTTAATTTTCCACATAAAAAGGTCCAATTTGCTGTCCCTAGAAAAGTGCCGCCCGGGGCGGACCGCCCCCTCCGCTCCCCCTTAGCTACGCTACTGCCTGCACTTAGTGAAACCAAAGTGTTTGCTTTTCTTTTGCTTCGTGTGAAGCGACACCAAGGCAATATTTAAAAAAATTTGAACTCAACCCCCGCCCCCTGGACCAAAACCTTAGCTTTGTCACGAAATTATGGAGAAAATGTGTGCCATGCGAAAATTTGATGTCAAAAATAGGCGCCTTGGTTAAAAAAAATCTGGGAACAACAGCATTAGTCAAAAACTTCAGTGGAAAGGTTTAGAGTTTCAACTGAGTTCAAGTCGACGCTGAATGGTTACTTATTGTTGTTTTTTACGATTCGCAAACTAATACTTCAAATTAAAAAAAGAAATTCTATGATGTCACATTATTAATTTGGAAAAAGGAAAGGAGAACTCCACCACCATTTTATTCTTTGGGTGAAGCAGGTTGATTTGGATGGGAATGAGAAAAGCATTTTACATCAACGGTTTTAAATAAACTGATGAATTTAGGTAACTTTGATCTTAAAAAGGGACATTACGTAGTTTTATGATGTCAAGTCGTCTTATTTGTTTGTTTCATACAATAAATCTTATGTGAACTGGCGCCGCAATATCCAGTACAAAATCCTACAAATAAAAAAAAACCATCCTCGCACTAAGGCACCAGTGCACTGAGAATTTTCCCGTAGCCTGGCGGCCCAGTACGCTACTGCTTGCGCTAATTTATATATTACATAGGATTGAAACAGTGTAATCTCCATTTTAAGACATGGAATGTTTGAATTTCTTTTTATTCCTCATTCATTCCATGTTTTTTTTTTTTTTGGACAAAACTTAAATCACCTTCCTTTAGGAATGATTTTTACCTGCTTAATTAAAATAGTTTTTATCAATGTGTTCTTTCATATATATATATTTATAGAGTTAAATATGATCAACTTATAAGTAAACTTTACCATGTTTATCAATTTTGATTTGTTCAAAAGTTTTATTCAGTGTTTTAAATGAATTCTGTAATTTATATTCTAAAGGTTGCTGAAGTCATTTAACGTAATTTTTTATTTAAGATCTGAAGTAGGTGGTCTTATAGCTGATATATTTGGTGAAAGTGATGATGAAGATGAAGAGTTTGAAGTAAGTTGGATATAAATGATTGTTAGGATAATTTATTTTAATGAACAGTTTCTGCTGTTCATTTTTTCATTTCCGCTTTGGTCAACACATTTATTGCATCTAATAAAAAATATTTTTGCCAGGATGTAGCATCTGATGATAAAAAGCCTTTATAAGACTTTTTTTCATTGACAAAAAAATTAATTCCTAGAAGCATTTTCTTTTAATAAAAATAAGTGGTATTAATTGTAATGAAACAAAATAATTCTCTGAAGAAGTTTTCTTCCAAACAAAAATATAAAGCAATTTTTAGTATATGCTATAGTGTTATACTCTACACCAAAATTTTTCAATTTTTGAAAAAACATTTTGGTTGAAGAAAATATTTTTAGTCACCTAACTTTGACATACAATTTGGAACGGGGAAAAAAAACATATTGCTTCTGAGAAACCAAGGGACTGATTACAGTCGGTTATACGTAAAATTATTCTCAAAAAATTGCACCTACACTTATACTCAATTTCAAACTTTTTACTTTTATGATGTAAGCAATAGGTTTTTTTTTTTTAAAAAATCATGCATCATAGTTTAAATGTTTTTTCAAGGTTCAAGCATTTTCTTAGACTTTTTCATTGTGTTGCACTATTGAATGAATAATTTGCATCAGAACAATAAAAATATTTCCCTTCCACCATCAGCTCCATTATTTTCTGCATTCCATATTCCAAAGTTTAGGGCAATTCCCTTTTAAGAGACACGTCAATTGTGACAAAACATCCTACAAAGACTTAAAATAAATTTTGAATGCTTCCATTAACAATTACGTCTTATGAGATACGTGCATTACTGAGCAAAAAAAGTACACATGAGTTTGGGTAAGTGCGTACCCTTATTTTCAAAGATCAGTTTCTGAAGGATGGTGCTCTGTTAAAAAATCTGGTACATTTACCAACTTTTTAAGGTTCATTTTCAGGTCCTTTTTTAAGGTTTTCAAGCATATATTATGGCCCATGGAATGCTTTTCTTGCTGTTTTAGTTTTAAAATAGTTCATTACTTGTTTGTTTGTTCTCAAAGCGTGTCTACATATTGAATGACATGTTTATTTATTTATTTAAGCAACTTATTCAAAAATTTAATCTGTAAATTTTTGAAGTGCAACTCTTTTGCAACTCTTATTTTTCAATCTCATTTTATATTTTCAGCACTAAATTAAAATTTGTTATGATACTAAATGCTTCATGTATTTTCTGTATGCTGTTTGACTACCAAGACTTTTATGTTTATTCATCTGTTTCACTTAATTCATTATTTAGGGATTTGAAGAAGAAGAAGCTGGTGGGAAAAAAACAGACGGTTCCACAAAAGCAATTACACCTAAAAAGAAAAGAGCTAAAAGTAAATATTTACTTGTTTACTTTTGTGTTAGAAAGACTTAATGCAGGGTGTTCATCAAACTGTAAGTCATCTTGTAAACATTGCCTTTTTCAAGCAGAAATGGTCCCATAGAAGTCTTTTTTTTCTTCATCCTACTTGTCAATTTGAAGACATGAATTGACATTCAGTCATCCAATAAATGAAATACATGCTTCAGTTGCAATTAACAATAAAGATAAAATTCTGCATGCATATTTTTTAGTTCTTAAAAAAAATTCTGATTTTTTTTTTTTTTTTCACTTTCTGCATGATTGTTTTTCTTGCAGTACTGTTAACAATTCTTATACATAAAATGAAATCTAATTGGTGTCAACTTTTATTTAAAAGAAAAAAGAAAAAAACATACAGTCGAACCTTCATATATCGAACTTCCTTCATATATCAAAATTTTCTATACATCGAAGTCCCAGCAAATTTCCGTTAAATTTCCGTCCATTACATAGAAAAGTTGTTTCTATATATTGAAAAAATCTCTATATATCAAAATTTTTTTCGAGACATTCATAGATTTTTTTTTCCACTTTAGACTGCTTGTCTCATGAAAAATGAAAGTTAGGGGAGAAAATTATGTTCACTAAAGGTTGCTACGAAACCTCACAAGAAATCTAGGGTTGAGGGGCGAGTAGATAGGTATTATTCCATTTTGGAGTTCTTAAATTCCCTCAAGTTTATTTCAAATCTTAGTTGAAACCAGTAATACCATAAAATCAGTTTCAAGTTATCCATATTGTCAGTTGATTATCATTTTTAGTTTCAGTGAAAATCATTCAAGTTAAGTGGATTGTGAAATTTTACTTTTCTCTCGATTACATTTTCAAAACGAAAATTCCCTAATGTTGCGTATCAAGTTCAATTGCTGAAAAAGGAAGATGTATGAAGGCGCAACAGTGTCCTTTCTGGTAAATTTAGTATTTTCGCAAGCAAAGTTCCTGCTATTATGAGAAATCGGGAAACTGTAGTAAAAGTACTGATATTTACAGTAAACACAGTCAAAAACACGAAAGGGCATTACGGTTGGCCAAAACTAGCTTTAATTTTAATGTTTTAGGAGATTTTTATGATAAACTAAGATCATTTCTATGTATCGAAATTTCTATACATCGAATGTTTTTCCGTCAATTTGCTACTTCGATATATGGAGGTCCGACTGTACGTTAGAAAAACATACACATATACAATATATACTCATTTTATGAAAATTTCTTAGTGGAAGGCAGTTTCTCAATTGAAGCAAAGAAATGTAAGTGCCGAAATAAAAAATTTGGAGATAATCAGTACAAATGGTAGCAGAACCTCTCTTCTACTTTAGGACAAGTTATGGTACTAGCATCTTTGGTGGGTGCTGATATGCAGCATGATTTAGAAATAAATTTCTATGAAAACCTACCTAGGATCTGAACTTTAAACATGTTTTATTTTTACTTAGTCCACTCACATTCTTTGCTTCTCAGTGTCTCAATTGTTAAATTTAGCCGCAAGTAATTGTATATCACGTTTTTGTTTTTACTGCCATTCAACCAATTAAATTGCAACTATGGAAAATTTCCTACGCAGCTCAATTTTTATTCAATTAGTAACATGAACTGATAAAAATTTATCTTATGTGGGCAATTCTCTCGAAAGTTGCAATTTTTTGTCCCAGGCTCATTGCAACCTTCGAAAAGTGTTTTCCATTTCTATTTTTCTCATAGTTTATTTGTCACCTTCTAAAGAGAAAAATAATAGGCATTTAACACTGCTAAATAATACTTTTATGTGCAGGCTTAATATTAGTACTTAAATGTCATTATCATTCATTGTCCCTAGTCTGAATTTCTATCTTTAAAAATCTGCCAAGACAGCAAAAAAAAAAAAAAAAAAAAAAAAAAAAAAAAAAAAAAAACAGAAACTGAAATGTATCTTTAATATAGACTTAAATGCTTAAAGTATCCTAATTTGGAATAAAGAATAACTGAGATGGAGCTTGGTTATTCTTTATTTGGGACTGATGAGTTCATAACTAAAAGGAAACTGCAATCTCTGGATGGGATAACTGGGCTGTTGGTATATCGCATGTGTTCTGCCTTAGCTCTGGCTTGGAATGGTAACTTACTGCTTAATAGATTAATATATTTGTTACATAGTTAAAACTTCTCCTCAGCATTTCGTATCATTACCATCCAACTGTTTTTACAGGCTTTTATGACCACTACTTACAATCGCCAGCTGAAATAATTTTCAGTTTTAGTAGCAGTCATCAGATCTTTGTTGATAAAGTAAGAATATTGTGTTTAGAAATTTCTATCCTACCTGATAAGGTGTATAGCATCAACAGGGATGAAAATCTTCCGCGGATCCGCGATTTTCTGCTTTTTGTATTTTTTTCACTTCTCATTCACCGAGCATTTTCAAGCGATCGATCGCGGTCGCGTTCTTCCCGTCAGGACTTTTGCTGCCTCCTGTGTTCTTTCTAAGATAGAAAGGAACTTCGTTTCATGGGCAGGGAGTAGTGATGTGGATCGGGTAAATACCTAGTGGGTAGGTAAATATTTTTTGGGTATTTACCCAGGTATTTACCCAAGGCCTTGGTAAGTACCCAAAAACTGGGTATTTTACAAAAAAAAAATCAAAAAGTTAGTTGGAATTTATTGTTTTTTAAATCTAAATATGAAATAATTGGTAAAACTGATGCCTACATATGTATTACACAGTTTATAATGTTTTTTGTTGGAAGACTTGATGAAATTATGAAAGAAACATAATGTGAACCAAAGAATCTTTCTTTTCAATGTCATAATTGGACAAGTATAGGCAATTCAATGATGAACTTCAGGATTTCAAAATCACAATCAGATTTCAAGTCATATCCAAAATGAAAAAAAAAAAAAAAAAAAAAGGAAGCATGAGGGATGCTTTGAAGAATTTACTGAGAAGTTATTAAGACTATGATGTTATTTATTTATTTATTTTATTGCTGTTTAAGCAATAACATGGCAAATATAAACAGTTTTCACATTAATAAGCAAAAAAAAAAAATCAAAATATTGTTTTTTGTTGCCTTGCTCATTTGCATTTGCTCCTTGATACTTCATGATGAAAATTTATTCAAACTATTTTTAATACGCACAATTAGTGATGTAGGGTGAGAAAGTAAATATTTTTGGGGGTATTTCCCCTCAGGGTCAATCCCCTAGTAATTGCGCATTTTGCCAAAAAAAAAAAGTGGTATCAAAAGGTGATTATTTTTTTTTTTAAACACAAATTGTAAAATGAAAGATTAAAAATATAAAAATTTATATATTATAATTTCTTAATTAAAGGCATAATGAATTCTTATCAAAAAAACTGTCAGAATTTTGAATGAACTATTCTAAAACTCAAATAGGATGGCAGGGTAATTTAATTTTTTATGGGGTAAAGCGAAGGGATTTAAGTTCAATTTTGTCACATAGATGGCGCTAGCACAACTTATCATCTTTGATTTTTCATAATATCATGCTGCTAGTTAGTTTTGGCTTTGATTTGTGATCAGTTTGTCCAAAGCCTCCTAAATACCTATCACATTTGCTTTAAAAGTGATCCTCGGCCAGTACACAAACAATGCCTGCTACCTACCTGACGGCAATACGTGGATGGTGTTGCTATGACGATGGATCCAAACAATACAAATCAAACCATTAATTGCTTAATTTTAAAATTTAAATGTAGAAGTTGACCAATTGTTTTCTCCGCTTTTAATTTCTAATGCTTTCGACCTTCGATAGTTGGCAGTAGCCAGAAGATCAAAATTATGCTTACTGGAACCATTTTGCTCTATGTTAAAAGAAGAACGCGATAGGCATTTAGTATTTAGGAGGCGTTACTTTATCACTCACTTTGTATTTGTACTGGTAAAATTTTAAATTTTGCTTTGAAAAGTGAAAAACGAAAAAGAAAGATGGGGACATTGATTAGACATATCCAACACATTTAATGTGAATATCATATTAGATTGCTAAGGTGTTTCACACAATAATTCTTTAAATATGTGATCAAAATACAATTTTTGGGCAAAAATTTATTGTTTTGTATATATGGTTGGTTATGTATATACATAGTGGAATACAGACAGAAAAGTATTTTAGTTGACTATAAATTTTTGAAATAAATACCAGGGTAAATACCCATTTTGGGTATTTACCCGGGTATATACCCTGGGTATTTACCCCTAAAAATAAATACCCAGGTATTTTACATCACTAGCAGGGAGGGAAAAAGGCTCAAGAATGATGTAGAAAGTGTCAGCGTTTATGAATTTCGAAATCCGATTGCATCCGCTTCCATAACACTCGCTCATTTTTGTCACTATGCCATCCTATCACTTAAACCTTTATAACTTTTTGTAGACTATTATTTTTCAACCCTTCTTGTATGTATTTTATTTTTTGCTGAAGACTTGTATGCTCATTGTTTTGCCACGCCCATTTCACAGCCACTTTCTAGCGCTGGCGCAAATATCCCGTCACCTCCCTTCTGGCCCCGACCTTCCCACCAGGATTCTTGCTGAGGCACATGTTTTTTCTTGAGTAGAAAGAAGTAATGAACTTTTTGCTGTTGGTGAAATAGTCATGTAGTTGGGAATGCTGGAGAGTGATGGTGGGTGCAATTGTTAGATGTAGCTTTTGAAATCCGATTGCATTCGCTTCTGTAACACTCTCTCATTTTTATCTGCTATGCCATTCTACTGCTTAGACATTAATACCTTTTTGTAGACTAATATTTTCAACCTTTCTTATACTTTATTTATTTATTTATTTTATGAAGACTGCCACTCGCCATTCAAAAATGTTTATCCTATTCCATCCGAGTTAATTTAAGCCAACATCATTCTTCAAATCTAGTTTTAATACTTATCAGGCTTACCAAAGATATAGCTCTTAATAAATTAAAATTAATTTTAATAATACTGTGCTATTTTATAGGGCTCGACCGATGGCATTTTTTGGCCGATGGGCCGATGCCGATTGTTGGCCGATTGTTCAAAGACGGCCGATGGCCGATTGTTTTCCTCCAAATGGCCGATTGCAGATGGCCGATGGCCGATGCTGTTGGCCGATGGCAAAAAAAAATATCTAACAGAAATAAATTGATAAGATTGTCAGGGATTTAAATAATCATTGATTCATTTTACTTTACTTCCTTTCTACGAATAAGGAATTGCAACCCCCCCCCCCCAAAAAAAAAAATCAGATTTCGAGATAAAATTTTTATTTTACGATCATCCAATTTAAACTTCACAAGTTTTTTCGGCGCGTATGTACATGCATATATACCTAAGAACATATAGATGACCGAAATATCCATTTTGAAAACCTCCTTAGTTAATTATCGCAAATTCTCTTGTCATATTTTCATGCGCATAAACTTACGTCACTCAAAAACAATATGAAATAGTAAGATGAAAACTCATACGTAGGTAGTATGATCTAAAAGTTCGAGAACAAGTTGTATAAAAATTTACCGTGAAACTATCTACAAAATAGTCACTTTGAACGACTATGCACTTCTGCCACCGTTCGTATAGCTTTTAGAAGGACTCCTTCAAGACATTTATCGCAAACTCCTGTAAGGCCTCTTTCGCTGCTGCTTTGACTTCATCGTGGGGAAGAAGGCGACTTTCATGTTGAGGATGCACGGTTTGATTGGTCAATACTCTGATATGACAAACCAATAACATCACGTTTCGTCGGACTTAGCTCCGTGTGACTTTTACCTGTTCCCAGCAAAAAAAAAAATTGCATGGACGCCGCTTTCTTCCGTCAGGAGAAGATAAAGCTGCATCACAGAAGGTAGCAAAAAATGGCTTCCAGGAGTTTTTCCGAAAGTTATATGAACACTGGCAGAAGTACATAGTCCCTCAAGATGACCTTTTGTAGGTGGATGTGCTTCAGTCATGTGAACTATTCTGGGTAAGGTTTTATACAGCTTGTCCCTCGAACTTTTGGATCGTACTACGTACAATCTGTATAGGGTGTAGTTATGCTTCTCCTTTTTTGACTGAAGACAAAGAACAACAGCCAAAAAAAAAAAAAAAATGGAGGAAAAACAAAGAGACTGTTTAATAACGAATTGATTTTTTTAAAAATTGAACATATAACTAAGATTTCAGTAATATTGTAATAATGTTTGGATTTAGGTAAACTAAACATAGTTAAAAAGCATTAAATTATGTTTAATCATTCAAAAAAAAAAAAAAAAAAACTTTGAAACCGTCAACAAATTACGCTATTAAAGTGAAAAGATTGCACGTAGACATTTTTTAGTCATCAAGTTAAACAAAAAAGGTAACACATAAATTACAATATTAAATTATAATAGGAATATTTTTATACTTCTTTAAAATTTATGAATAGAAAAGTTGGCATTTTTCATAAAATGTATAACAGTGACATAAATTTTGCGGAAAAAAGAAATAGCCATGAAATGAGCGAGGTTCTTAAAACGCAGCTACAATAAACAAACTCAATATTTACACCAAGTTAATAACTGAATACATATATATACTACTTGATTTGATGTTTGCACACGTAATATTGAACAATTTGATTGATTAATCTTTTATGATGACTGCAAACACGTTCAAATTAAATTTTCCAATTTAACAATAATTTTCTGAAATTTTTAAAAAATTGCAAAGTAGAAAATCCTTGAAACTTTTCTATAACATATTATTAAACATATGATGAAAACGAAAATAACTTATACATTGGTTTTATATAAATACATAAAAATAGTTACAACAGAAAAAAATCGTTCGCTATTAATGATGCAAAAAAAGGTGGGGCATTACAAAATATAGGTGAAACAAGTATAAAAAATACGCAAAATGACATTTCTTGACCAAAATAAATAATCGCTAAATATTTAAGAAATGCTTGAAACGACGAGGGCGGATTAGGGGGATCACCCTCTGATTTTGTTGTAACTCACAATGTTAAACTTAGGCCCCAATTTTGGCTTAATTTTTTTAGTACAGAACCGCTACCACCAACCCCTTGGAAGAGTTTCTGAATCTACTTCAGCACTTCCGAAAAAAAAATCAAAATCCCTTTGTTTTCCGAATTATGTCACCATTCAAAACGTCTTTAATCAATTTCTAATTAATGCTCTAAATTTTTCCTAAAGAATAGATAAAACTTGAAAAAAAAAATCTCTAATTTTATAAATGGTGTTAGTTTTAAACAACTCAGAAGTACAACTTTAGTTTAATTTCAGAAATTGAGGGAGTGGGAGGAGGAGCACGCAAGTGTTCTTGGAAATACAAAAAATAGTCGTAAAAAATAGAGTTCAAAATAATAATAAACATTGAGCAGAAAAACCCTTTTAAAACGTGCACCCGAGTTTGTTTTGACGTGCAGTGGCGGATTTAAAATGTAGCAAATGTTGCCATTGCGCGAGAGGTCCCATAACCCCCCATAACCATAGGAGTTACAAAAATGCTTTTGATAAATGTTTTACAACTTCTGTGATAGAGAAATACGGCCCCAAAATGTATTTCGACGGGCCCCAAACTTGTAGCTCCGCCGAAGCGATACAGAAAAGACTGCATTATTGTGATTCATATTACAAACATCGAAAAATTAAAAAAATTACCGTCGGTTCAACAGGAATCGAACAAAATGAAACAAAACCGGTTTCGCCATCTCATATTTGTTTCCATGGTCTCCAATTCTGCAATATATCACTAAATGATCGTCAGTCTGAGACACTATATTAGTTTTGCATTGAAATAAGTAATTAATAGCCACAAAAAAATCAGTTAATAGGCTTTTTAGAACATCCGATCGAAAACAAAAAGGGAAGGTCACAATTGGAACTTAAGCACTTCCCACAGGCGAAAATTTAGCCATCTACAGCTTACCATTTTTTAGTTATGACTTATGAGAGATACATACGTACATCCAGCCGCAAGAAACAACGCAATAATTAACGTGTTTGGTACTTGAATGCAGTATTAAAAACTCTTTCAGGGGTGACTTAAATATAAATTCATACTGAAATTTAAGTAAACAATTTTGTTTGAAAACAATAACTCCCTTTACTTTGTATTAAAAAGTAAAACAAAGGTCTTTTTTTTCTCAAAAACATCGGCCAATTCCATCGGCTTTTCGATGTTTTTAAGGCTGATGGGCCGATGTTTCCTGCAAGTTAGCATCGGCCGCCGATGCCGATGGCTAAATTGTTGAACCATCGGCGCCGATGCATCGGCCAGGCTGATGCATCGGTCGAGTCCTACTATTTTATTATGACAGACATGCAAATATAGGAAATTAAAGAAGCTTATATTCTCAAACCATGACATAGTGTTTAAAACTTTTTTATCAATTTGAAAATAATCATTTTTATGCTAGTGCTTAAAATGACCATCAAAGCTCAAAAAGTATTGGGTTTAGTTTTTTAATGATTTTTATAGAATGTACCCAGCTGCTCCACAAAATTTCAAAATGCTCCTTAAATTGTTTCTCCAAGGTTAGCCAAACTAATAATGTCATTTTGTAATTATGGTGTCCAATGATTCAGCTTCTATTAAGTGTTTAATTGTATGGAAGTTTTATAGCATTAGATGTCACATTATAAAGTTTTAATTTCACCTGATTTGTGAGCTATGGGAAATTGAAAGTGGTAAATGGAATTCATATATCTGTTAAAATCTTTAATAAATGCAAACTTATTTTATTTATTCATTTGTTAGCATTTCTACTAGTAAAAAAAAAAAGTATAGTATCAATATAATTTTGCGTAATGTAGTGTGTATGTATGTATATATATATATATATATATATTCAAATTTTAAGTCTCCAATTTTTCCTCTTTTTTGACTTTGAGTTGTTTTCATCCCTGCATCAAAGTAAATAGAAAAAAATTACAGCTATCATTACCACCTTACTCATAATGAGTTATAGTCTGACCACGAACAAATGATCCTTGTCAATCAGAGAAAACAAGTCCATTCCTTAAAACAGGTAGAGAAGGAAAAAAATCTGCATGCCATATTATAGTTGAGCAAAATTTTGGCAATATAAAAAAAGGGCCCCTAGTATATTTTTGTTATGTGATTATTTTGATCTAAAAAGTTTAAGTTGTAGCACTGAGTTGGCGAAAAAGTAAAATGCACAAGCTTTGCATTCTTTATTGCAACACTGTACTCTCGTTACCTTTCTGCTGAAATAATTATAGGAGGCATTATCTCTGATCAATGACTGCTGAAAGAAGTGAAACCAAAAGCCACCCACTAACGTAAGATGTGACCTGTCCAATGAACTTCTACCTTGACTGCACAAAATTAAAATGTTTCACCTCTTTGGCCCTGTGGCAGAAAGCTGCTCTCACGGTGACATTGTTGCAGAATGAGAGAGTTTGTGCAGAAAGATTTTGCACTACTGTAACGCCGAAACACGAGTCAGCAGTTATCTAGGAATTTGCTTTTTTGACCTTGTTTATTTCTTACTCTACTGTTCAGCACAAAGGTATCTTATGTTTGTGTTTGTTTGAAAGACTTGTTCTGACTTATTTTCCAGCTTTTTTTCACCTCTGTTGAAAAATATTTAAGCCCTTAAAAAATGGCTTATTTGTGGTGTCGTAGGTTGCAGCAACAGCTGGAATACTTGATAAATTGTGTGGTATTTTGGACTGACCAATCTATTCAGATAGGGTTGTGCTGGGCCGAAACCCCATAGTGGAGTTAGTACAATGCGTTGTGTTATGATTTGGTGGACTTTTGGACTGTAGGAATAATAGTTGGATTCATTTTTGCACCTTGAAAGTTTATTAAATAAAATAGTACATATACAGTTCTAAACTAAGCTTAGATATTTAGTTAGGAGTTAAATATTTATATTCAAAACATTAAAGATTTCAATAATTAAGTACATCATGATTCTGCTCTCCAAAGGAATTAAACTTTAATCTACTGGTTTAAATTAAGTTGTGGAAAGTGGGAGCTAGTATTGTACGTACCAAGATTTCGGTCCTTTCTCCATTAAGTCATCCAAAGGCACAGCGCGTTTCTATCATGACTCCGGACAAACGTCTCGGAGAAACGCCGAGCTCTCGAAAGAGCTTCTCCCCTGAAAACTCTGTCTCCTCTACCTTCCAAAAATATCTCTTCTCCTCTCGAAAAATCTTAACTCCTTGTTTTATACTGGGGGATAAAGTTCCCTGATCGGGGCACATTCTCTGGGGATCATAGTTCAACATCTGGAGATCCAGCTTCCAGGAAAACCCTATGCTTTATGGGGTACAGAGTGTCGCAAAGTGTCAGAATGGAATTTTGTTATTCCCAAGTCTTCTATTTTATGGGCTCGAAAATGTCAGAACTTCAGAAGTTATATCCTACAGCTGTGACTCGGAAAGGGGGAAAATGTTTGAAATGTCCGAAAGAAGCTAACCCCTTTTGACCCAATGTGGGTGTCACAGAAAATTCCAAGTGTCACTTACTCAAAACAAGCGGAGGGAAACTTTCCCGCCAAAATGTGTTTATTTCTAACTCTCTATTTTATGACATGCAACTGCTCGGGGGTCTGAACTTATTTCCTGCACGGGAAAATGTACCGCCGCGCCGCGACAAAAAGGTCAACTCTTCTTAACCTAAAAGACGTTCAAAAATGCGAGGGAGGCTATTTGTAGCAGAATGAAGGTTCAGGGGATGGATATCCCTTTCCAGGCATGTGGGGCAAAAGGTCAAAATCGGCCCCACAATCCTGCCCCTCCTCTGGGAAAAGAAAAACTGGAGAGCAGATGTAAAGGTAAACTTATTAATTGAATAAATATGCATAAAATATAATTTTTCAAAAAAATTTCAAGTTCAAAGTGTAAACCAGAGAAAAGAAAAAAAAATGTTAGAATGAGTGAAGTATTTTTTTCTCTCTTTGGTAACATATATACACAAACTACAATAATGTAAAAAAAAATAAAATAAAATATACAGTGAATTGTAATGGAATAATAATCATAACAAGAACGACGTATCATACATTCAAATTTTCATCAAATTTAGCCATAATTAAAAAAATTTTGCATGTAATCTGAAATATGCATTAATACATGTATAGAATACATTTGGGATTTTAATCACGTTGGTTTCTTCTGGATGTCCGTAATCAACTGATATTCACATATCACAAGAAAAAAATTTAAAGTTTTTTTTTTTTTAATTGCAGAAAGAGTACATGTACAGAAAAAAAAAATTGTAAGTGAAGAAAAAGATGTAATAGTTTTTTTTCCATGTTGATAGGCACACACACCACAGAGTTTGTTTTACACTTCATGTAAAGTGTATGGAGTGAACATAGTCTCTGAAGGTTAATAAAAGGTTATAGTTTTTTTTCCATATTAATTAAAGGCACGCACACATAACACCGTAGTTGTAGGAACTAGTTCACGTGAGCGAACTTTGTATCTCGTGAAGTGAGAAAATGTATTTCTCACGTATACACACAATACGCACTTGTGCTTCGAATATCCGACACGTAAAACACTTTTCTCTTTATGTTTATGTAAACAGCACAGTTTTCCTTTGTATTGTGAAACACACACATTTTTTTTTCTTTTGCATTGTGGAAAAATCGCAGTTTCTCCTCCATGTTGACGAACAATTAAATAACACTATACGTTGTAGATTCTGATATCCTTCATCTTGATAAGTGAACTTACAAGAGCATAATATTTTATGGAATGGCAATACGAGAAGGATTGTAGTCAACGGCACAGAGTCATAAACGGAAATATTGGAGACTCGAAATTCGCGCATCTTGATATGCTCTGGTTCACGTTCAGAAACACCAAACAAGAGATTGGGTTTGAGCAGTTCAGGCTCATGTAGGTGTCATAAAACGCAGAACACACGAGCGCGAAGAACTCAGCGAGTTAGTTTCGGTTTCCCTTTCTCCAGTCAAGGGACCCTGGGGGGATGGCAGCGATGAGGAGAGCTCGGGATTCCTAGAAGAACGAGGGGTCCGCAGCAGCCGTCTTTGGCTTGATATGTCCCAGGGTTGCCGCTTTGCTGTTTACTCCCGCATATGAGTTGAGGCTGGTAAAATGGACATCGTGATGCAGGAATGGCGATTCGCTGTCGTGATTTTCTTTCCAGTTTCACGAGAAATGCGTTGCTCGTTGTAGAGGCGCTGACTTTGCAGATGCACAGATATCAAATGGAATCTTGCAACGATTTCTTTGAAAGTTGGAGCCATTAAAATTTGTTGGAAAGTCTCTGTAGCGGTTCAATTTTCCTTTTGTAGTGACGCCAAATCATGTACGCAATTTGTGTCTCATAAGTGGCTTTCTATAGCCACCAGCTTATAAACAGCATAATGACTGAAATGCTTAGCGTCGTCGACGGAAAACCAAATAAAATACTTCAGGGACACAGAAAACATTGATACATACAAATACTAATAGCTCCCAAAACACATAAAGTAACTAAATAAAATTTCTAGTTTCTAGAAAATTTAAGTTATGATTCCATATAAATTCATAAAATATCAAAATATTAGACTATAATATTTTTGTTCTGTTATCATTCTGCATAATATCTAGGTTTGGAGAACAGAAATTTTAAACGTAAAGAAACAAATGTAGGAAAAAAAATTGTACGTGGTGTCTATACCTCTAAGAGCCTTATCTTTTTTTCTTTCTTTTTTTTTTTCATAGCACAGTTATGACTGTTCAAGTTCAGAGGAAAACTACAAAGTAATAGGAGGAAAGGGAAATGTCGGAGTAACATAAAATTAACTAATAAGGGAAAGAAAAAAAAATTTCATTTTTTTTTCTCCTTTCCTTAAATTTTTTCTGCTAAGCCCCACAAAACTTTGTGATATTCAGAATAAATAAATTAAAAAAAAAAGTAAACAAAACTTCAATGAAAGAACGTTACCGAAAATATGAGGCAATTAACAACATACCAAAAGTGATCAGTTTTTGGTTAACAACACAGCCGAATAATTCAGAAACTTAACGGGGGGGGGGGGAGGAAAGAATGAAGCGTGGGGAAAACACAAGGGGAAAAATAAATTGGACGACATCTAGAATGATCGTCATATTTTCCCATTTTCTTTGTGGCTATACCTTTCTTTTTAAGGTTCCCTTATTTGCCTGCATTCCTCTGTCCTTTTTTCTCGTTAATTTTTTTCTATGTTTTACTCCTTTCACAATCCTATTCATTAATTATCTTTATAGTTTCCTGTACTTTATTTTTTTTGAACTGTCCTAATCCTTTTCTTTTCTATTCCCTCCTACATGTAAATCTTTTTTTTTTTTTTTTTTGATTTCTTTATTTATTTATTTATTTTTGAAAGTTTATTTAATTATAAACCTTTCTCTTCTCCTTCCTTTATCTCAATACTTTTCCTACACTTAACTTCTATAATTTTCTGATTCTTTCCTTATTCCTACATTTCTCATACTGTATAAACTTTTTTTTTTCTTCAATTCATTACCTTTTTTATCTATTCTTTATTCCTATAGCATTCCTTCATCTTATTCCTAACACTTTCAGATCGTTTCTTATTCCTTTTCTTTTCGTTCCTATTACTCTCAGATTTTCTGTATTCCTATACTTTTCCTACACATTATTAACTTTTTTGTTCGAATTCCTTTCTAACCTCTTTTTTTCCTCCTTATTTGCATACTTTCCTACACTTTATTCTCTTTTTTTTCATTCATTTTCCTTTTTTTTTTCTATACATTCATTTACCCATAATTTGTTTTATTCTCTTATTAACCCTTAGCAGGGGAGGTGCGGCATTAATACCTTGCGGTAGAGAGCGATGACGATATGTGCCATAAATTGTGCTAAAAGAAGTCATGTCCCTATCTTCGGGTTTTAAAGGTATTTGCCAAAAACTGTTTGAGAGATCGAGTGACGTGTATAGTTGTGAACCTTTCAAATTTTCCAAAAGTGTGTGAATAAGAGGTAAATTATGATTTTGGTATCGCAAATTTTTGTTCAGTTCCCTAAAATCTACAACCAATTGCCATTTTTGTTTTGTAGGGTCATTACTCTCATTTTTTTTCTTTATCATTATCAGTGGGAAACTTATATGGGAAGATGAACGTTCAGTTGCCCCACCTTCTTCTAATTCATTCAATTGCCGTTTTAATTCCGATCGAAGAGATTCGGGTACGGAATAAAAGCGTGTGGAAGGTAATTTTCATGGGTCTACGTGTAGATTTGGAGTTTCTATATTTGATCTGCCCATAGTGTAGATTCCGGTACTAAAAATATCTGCATATTTGTACAGCAGTTGGAGAAGTTTGGTTTTTGTTTCGTTATCTAAATGCGATAAATTAAAATCCGATTCCTTAAACTCATCCTTCCTTAGTTGTTTAATTTTTTTCATATCCCGTATTTCAATGTCCGAATTAATGTTTGCCATTTTTGTATTTTTGTTGAGGGATATTTCCTCCGAAGAAAGGTTTGAAATAACAACCGAAACAGTTTTATCCTTTGAAATTTTCGCAACCGCTGAATGTAACTCTAAAAACGGATTACGTAAAATTGGAGTTAACAAAATGTCGTCTCCTACTTTAGCGGGGATATCGACAGATAAATCAATAATTTTGGTTTCATGTGGTTGCAGCGTGTGCTTTTTCCTGAGAGTGGCTGTGGACGAAGGCAAATTATTAAATGAAGTGGAATTAGCATCATAAAGTCTCGTTGAAACAGTATTGGATGCAAGCGTGTCATTGTGAAAATTAAGGTGAAATTTGTGTAATTTTAGAAAATCATAGCTCAAAATAGCCCTGTATTGGGACGTAAAATTTTTTGTAACAAAAAAATTGTGTCGAAAATGCTTATCACCTATTGTTATTGGTACAGAAACACAACACTCAAATTTTAAAGATTCGCCTGAAATGGTTTCTATCAAAATGTCCTTACTAACAGGTTTAATTAAAGGATCATTTTTAATTTTCTTGTACACGAAATCATCAAGGAGGCTGACACTAACTAGCCCCACTATCAGCAAGACAAACAGTGTCAAGGCCTGCAAATTTCATTAGTAATACGGGTAAATAAAAATTTGAAATATTTGGGTCAATTTTCTGGATATTCAAGACGCATGGAAATGGCTTATATTTCTCGGTTTGGGGATCGCTAACCGTTTCATTTTTTTCTCTTATTCCTGCGAGCCCCACTTCTAGTTTAAAAGGACGATGATTTGTAGAGGGGTGAAATGGAGGAAAAGCGCACTGCTGATCTCTGTTATTCTCGGTCTGGGAATGAAAGTGAGGGTGGAAACTTTGGCGCGGGAGATAAGAGTTGTTGTAAGGGGATCTGCTGGAGAACTGATTCTGTGGGGGGAGGACGGGGATGTCATTTCTTGTGCGATTTCGGAAATAACATTCGCTAGTGTAATGATTCGTCCTATTGCAAATTTCGCAATGTCGCGCATAGTTTTGTTCGTATGTGGGTGGAGGTCTGAAGTTTCGGGAATTATTTGCCCGTGTGTATTTACTGATCTGTAATTGCCTGAAAAATTTTGCCTATAATTAGGTGGAGTTCTAAAGTTATTTGTTCTGGGTTGATATTGATTTCGATATTCACGAAAGTTTGAAGAGATTTTTAAATCCTGGATATCTTTAGTTAAGGATGAGATCATTTCGTGCGTGGCACGCGCATGTTCGGACAGGATGGTAGCAAAATCGCTGTTAGTCGGGGAGGTTGTTGTCTGAGTTTTTGTGTATTTACTGTGTGTTCATTTTCAATTCTGTTCAACTGTAGTAATTCCACGAAGTCGACCGCTTCCTGGAATTCCGTGGGATTTTTCATTAAGACTGATTGTTTGAATTCTGAGCGTAAGCCGTCAATGAATTCGTACAATTTTGTGTTATTATAAATTTTCTTAACGTCATCGTTTTCTAACGCGATGTCGCCAAAAAATTTCAATGTGGCGGTTGCTACCCTAGCAGCAAAGTGCTTAGCTGGCTCCTTTTCGTACATTTTACACGATGAAAATAGCTGTTGTCGTGATGTTAAACTGGATTTAATTTCAAAAAAATCTAAGAATTTAGTTTTGAAATTATCATAATTAAGCTCAGAAGATAGATCCGGGCAGTTTATCAAGTGGTTTAATGCGTCACCTCGGATTCGTGATTTTATAACAAACAATTTCTCTTCATCGGAACAATTGGATGCGGTGGTAAGACTATCAACTAATTGTACAAAATATCGGGGTGTGACAACAGAAGAGTTATCGAATTGTGGGATAAGGGACTGAAACGTGGCTAGTTTTGAAATAATGGGGAGGGAATTAGCACCAGCGGGAGGATTTTCGGAGTTTGTATTTTGCATGATTACAATTTTTTTTTCTTGGCAAAATATTTCAATAAACAAATAATAACGCAATAAATTTTCTCAAAAGAACACAAATAAAATACATTTTCAATATCGATCCGTCATTATAGAGAAAAATCAAAGCGATAAATAATAATTTCATATCACAAAAAAATCGGCAAGTATAAATTCAAACAAAAAAAAATTTCAAGAGCCTTAAATTGTTTTTAGACATGACTACGTAAAGCTATAGACACCATTTAAAATCCGAGAAAATAATTGAGTCTTATTTAAAAGTGATATAATATTACAGGTATAAAGTGATAAGATGAATCCAACTATAATGAATGCAAACAAAGTAATTTCTCTAGCAAAATAGAAAAAGTCACGGTATCATTTAATATTGCCTTTGACTAAATTAAAAATCGCGTAATCAATAAACATTCAAATTTGCACGCCATCATTTACTGTTGCCGTTCACTAACATAAATTTCGCGTCGTCAATAACCGTTCGGAATGGTCACGGCATCATTTACTGCTGGGCCGAAACCCCATAGTGGAGTTAGTACAATGCGTTGTGTTATGATTTGGTGGACTTTTGGACTGTAAGAATAATAGTTGGATTCATTTTTGCACCTTGAAAGTTTATTAAATAAAATAGTACATATACAGTTCTAAACTAAGCTTAGATATTTAGTTAGGAGTTAAATATTTATATTCAAAACATTAAAGATTTCAATAATTAAGTACATCATGATTCTGCTCTCCAAAGAATTAAACTTTAATCTACTGGTTTAAATTAAGTTGTGGGAAGTGGGAGCTAGTATTGTACGTACCAAGATTTCGGTCCTTTCTCCATTAAGTCATCCAAAGGCACAGCGCATTCCTATCATGACTCCGGACAAACGTCTCGGAGAAACGCCGAGCTCTCGAAAGATCTTCTCCCCTGAAAACTCTGTCTCCTCTACCTTCCAAAAATATCTCTTCTCCTCTCGAAAAATCTTAACTCCTTGTTTTATACTGGGGGGATAAAGTTCCCTGATCGGGGCACATTCTCTGGGGATCATAGTTCAACATCTGGAGATCCAGCTTCCAGGAAAACCCTATGCTTTATGCGGTACAGAGTGTCGCAAAGTGTCAGAATGGAATTTTGTTATTCCCAAGTCTTCTATTTTATGGGCTCGAAAATGTCAGACCTTCAGAAGTTATATCCTACAGCTGTGACTCGGAAAGGGGGAAAATGTTTGAAATGTCCGAAAGAAGCTAACCCCTTTTGACCCAATGCGGGTGTCACAGAAAATTCCAAGTGTCGCTTACTCAAAACAAGCGGAGGGAAACTTTCCTGCCAAAATGTGTTTATTTCTAACTCTCTATTTTATGAGATGCAACTGCTCGGGGGTCTGAACTTATTTCCTGCATGGGAAAATGTACCGCCGCGCCGCGACAAAAAGGTCAACTCTTCTTAACCTAAAAGACATTCAAAAATGCGAGGGAGGCTATTTGTAGCAGAATGAAGGTTCAGGGGATGGATATCCCTTTCCAGGCATGTGGGGCAGAAGGTCAAAATCGGCCCCACAGGTGTTTGAAAATCTTTTCTCTTTGTAGGAGCTATAGATTTTTTTCTAAATGCATATTCTAATTAAATTATTTTTTCTTCGTATGGAAAGGGAACTTTTATTTGCTCCAGTACTTGATTTAAATTCTTTTTTGCACATGAGGGAGGGGGCAGGGTGGGATTTCTATTTTGCTTTTCATGCATAGAGTATTTTAATAAAATACTTTTTTTTCTGGGGGTGATTGAATTTTTGATTTGTTCTAACTAAAATGTGTATTTTAATTAAATTAATTTTCCTTTTGTGAGGGGGGGGAGGGGGATACTTCGTTATAAATGTGCGATGAATATTTTAATTTAGTTTTTTTTTTTGTTGGAGGAGGAGGGGTGATCCTTATTATTTTTTCAAATCTCATGTACATGTTTTATTTTTTTTTCTTTGGAGGAGTTTTTCCCCCCAAACTGTAATGCATATTTTAATTAAAAATTACTTTTTCTTCAGATCTTATTTCTTGAAATATTGAATAGATGTTGCATCTGTATTTTTTTGGTATTAAGAACTACTGATAAGTGCTAAAAGATTAAGACTGAAAACTTAAATATGAGAGTGGCATCTCTGTTTAAGCAATCACCCCCTGCTATAACATAATTTACATTAGCATTACATAAATTAATATAATAATTTACATTGCTTTTGGTTAGATTCGATTTTTTTTCTCCACTTACCAATTGCTATTACCATGGTGTTAATATTTTTAACCTTATAGATTTAGCTCAAGGTCTCTTTTCTTCTCTAGCAAAAACTGAAAATCTGTTAGAAGCCCAGATACTAGGCTTTGATGCTTTTCGTTTTTGTAGAAAAGAATTTACTTAAACAAGAAGTTGTGCAAAATTTGTTAATAAATAAATTTTTCACTTTTGAAATGAATTGCACTTAAGTTCATTTTTCACTTCATGGAGCATTCTTGCAGAAAGAAATTAGGTCCAGAAAATTTGTCGCATAAAGTAAAATAAAATTCTGCCACAGAGAGCTTTGCTTAATTTCTTAAATTCCAAGGTGACATCAGGGGTCTGGCCAGAGGATATTTGGTTCCGTTAACGGACCCTTCACAAAATTCCAATCAACCAAAACGGACCTTTCACAAAATTCTGATCAACCAAAACGAACAATTCACAAAATTCTGATAAACAAGATCGGATCTTTCACAAATTGTTTATTGAAAGAGCAAATGTGAAAGCAAAATAACGCATATTTTTGTGTATAAACCGATAATTTTTGGAACCTTTTCTGAAGTCAAATTAAAGGGATCAGCTCATACAAAATCGTCTAATTTTGCAAAAAAAAAAAAAAAAAAACACCGGCACTCTTGCAATGCTCCTACAAACGATAAATAATTGCTACTGCAAATAAATATAATGATTGTTGTTTGTTTTATCACAGCTAATTAGCAGCGGTGTTGTTGTAAACTTTTCTGAAAAGGCGTTGGTAAGCACTTTTCTCCTCGCTCATGATTTAATAAACAATAATAATATATATCTGTGAAATGAACTTAAAACTGCAAAAGGATAGTAAGGGTGGGGGGAAAATATGATCGCTTCAGATAGGGTTACCAACTTAAAAATTATCACCACTTAGAGTCTGACGTTGAACCTTTATAATATATTGATTAGAAAAAATTCTCATCATTTTACCAGCTTGTCAATATTTGCGTTTTTAAGGTGCGGTGCGATGTTTAACTATTATTTTGGGAGAAAATTATATGGGTTTTGATTTTTCGATGCTAACAAGGAGGATTAACTTTAAATAAACTCTTTTAATTACCGTTTTTTACTTTCTTCTATATCTAATATATAGAAGAAAGTATTGGATTCGTGCAAATTTTCGAATTTCGAATTTTGACGGATTCGAACGTTTTGAGGTGTGCTGAGTCCATTTCGACCATTTTTGGAAAATGTCTGTCTGTCTGTGTGTATGTGTGTGTGTATGTATGTATGTGTGTGTGTATGTATGTGTGTCACGTCTGTGTGTGACCAGTTTTTTGTGGCCGCTCTACAACAAAAACTACCGCATGAAATCGAACGAAATTTAGTACACATATGTGCCCCTATGTGAACTTGTGCCCATTAGTTTTTGGCGCGAATTCCTCCAAGGGGGGTGGAGCAATGGGACGTTTTTCGAGTTACGCGTGCTTGCTATTCCTCAGGAAGTTACTGGCGGAATCAAACAAAATTTGGTCCATATGTTGGTATTAACAGGAACAAGTGCTGATTCAATTTTGGTGTCAATAACTCAAACGGGGGTTGAGCTATAGAACGTTTTTTGTCGTCAATTGTGACTGCTGTATCTCAAGAAATAATGAACGGAATGAAAGAAAAATTTATAGGCAAGTAGCCCTTAGTGGGTATAAGAACTGATTTTATTTTTGTGTCAACAGCTAAAAAGGGGGTAGCGCAATCACCCGTTCTTTTTTTCCATTTTGAATGCCCTATCTCAAGAAGTAATGCTACGTTCTGGTTGAAATTCGGAATATATGTGAATCCATATGTAAACAGGCTTTGGTTCTATTTTGACGCCGATCGCTCCAAGAGGTGTTGATTTTTTTTTTTTTTTTTTTTTTTTTTTTTTGCGAATAAAAATATTTTTATTAATGCAACAATAAGAAAGATAAATCGTAATAGATTGTCATTTGCGTATTTCTCGTGATTTTAATTGTATGGAAATGATAGGAAATATTATCTCAATGATTTAAAATTTTTAACTGTTGCCATCTTATGTTTGTTAACAAATAAAATATTTGTAATTCATTCAAGCAAGGCTTTTAAAACAACTTTCAATTTTCGCTCTTTGCTTTGCTTTTGCAATAATTCAGACATTGGGTCAAGTTTTTGCATGTGTAATTTTGTTTTTGTTGGGAATATTGCTTCCTCGTCAAGCATGGGGAGGGATCAGAAAAAAAAAAAGAAAAAAAAATATAGAAGAAAGTTTCGTGATGGCCACAACATACTAGTTTTTTTTAGATGTGAATTAGACTTTGAAAAATGCAATCCTTTAACAGAGAATCTTATTTTGTTCTTTTTTCAAGCTAACTTCGCTTTATTAGGATGCAAATAAATGAAAAGTCTTTTTATTTTTGTTAGATCTCTCATTTCAAGTTTTTAAAGCAAAATTCCATTCCCTTTTATGAGGATAGATATAGATGGTTTATTTATTTATTTATTTTTTTGCTTCAACCATGTATACAGATATTAATGTAATGTTTATCATAGGACTCTAAAATGCAATTTTAAAATAATTTAATCAAAAATATTTCTTTTACAAGCCGTTTTTATACTTTTGATGCCTTTACTTTGAGAATTGCGATCTCTTTGCATCCACTATGGGAATCCGATTTTTCGAATTTTTTGATGTTTAGTAAGCTTTGTAAAAAGGTAAACAATTAAAATATCTTTTTATTTTTGTTAAAATCACGGAATATATAAGTTTTAAACGAAATTCTGTGCTTTTTAAGAGTATCTTGGGTCAAAAAGTTAAAAATGCTGAACCCTTGTCTGAATTTTATTTTATTTATTTTTTTGTTACAAATATTTTAAATACTCTACAGAAATGTTTCTAGTATAATTTAACATAATGTAGAATGGTAGATAAATATTGATACTTGAGAGAGCGATGCCCCCCTCCCACCAAATATCCAGAACGATATAAAAAACAATCCAGAATTATATTCTCGACATAGAAGAGGAAAACACTCAACTTTAAGTTTAATTGATACAGTTTGTGCCATCTCTAAAATCTAAAATTTCGTTTTAACAAAAAAAATTAAAAATTTGCGAAAATATTTGTTTTTCACAAAATTAATTCATTTTTCACAAAATTATTTGATTTTTCACAAAAAACGGACCCTGTGAAAAATCCTGGACAGATCCCTGGACATATTCAAACTCTAGAACCAATGATACACTTGTAAATTCTATACTTATAACATGGTGCAATTTTTTCCTTTTTATGCTCATATAAAGTAACGTTTTTCTTGAGTATTGCCTATCTTTGAGTTTTAACAAAACTCTAAAAGGTAAACTTTGAAAGGAGCATGGTTTCTAATTTCATAGAAGATTATTTGTGCTTCATTAATTCATAATGCAATCTTAATGTAGGAAAATAATTTTTAAATTGAGATCAAAAATAAGCAAAGGATGCTAAACAGTTTCACACTTTTTATTGATCATCAGTCTGGAGTAACGTAACAGATCTGGACGTAGTAAAGCTAAAGAGATTACCTTTATCTTGATAGCTAAAATTCATTTAGCTTACCAGGCAGGGACAGGAAACCTGATGCGTCTCATTTCGTAAAGAGAAAATAAGAGCTTGGCTTTTGGGGGCTTGGGGTGGTTGAGATTCCTAATCACACAATAATATGAAAATAAGGTGTCAGTCTGGAAACATTCAAGGAGTTTCTGCATAGTTTTCAGTTGAACACCCTGCTTTGATCATTTTTAGTTTTGTAATTACTATCTTTAAATCTCTACATTTTTTAGTTGTGTCAGATTCTGAAGACGAGGCGAATGAAAATGATGAAAACTTAAATGAGTCTGCGGGAGTAATAGAAGATGTTCCCGCTCCCTCTCAAGAAGAAGTTGAGCAAGAAGAAGTACAAGAAAAGAAAGTTGAATCTGAAGATTCAGATGATGAAGATGTAGATCGTAAAATGAGGTACATAATAAATAACAAACATGTTAAAATAAATGTTTTAGCATTGTACCATTTAAAAGAAAAAATGTCAATAGGTTTCATTTAGTTCCAGGTATTTAAGTTACACTTTACAGTGTTTTTTCTATTTTAAAATGATGGGGGATTTTAGAAAATGTGATGATTTTTCAACAGTTGCATGCAGTTTAGATAAAAGTATCATTTTTTTTTCCGCTTGAACATTTGTTTTGCATTTCTCGATTGGTGACTGTATATTTTTTCTTCTCTGTACTCCTGAGTATTGATACATAACTTTGCTTGATCATATGCATAAATATATGAAGATAATTTTTGCAATCAACAAATAGAGTTGAACGTGGTTATATAGACCTCAATTTTAAAAGATCTTGTATGAGATTCTTAAAACTATGACCTTGGCTGTTGTGTAAAAATGTTTCGGTCCTATTTTTTTCCACAAAACAAACTGTTGAACTGTCTCTTCTTTTTTTTTCACTCCCTAGTTAAACTGATTGAAAAAAGAGTTTTTAAACCAAATTACAAAAACTGAAAATTTTAATTAAAGGATATTCGTGAAATATTTTTGTATAGGTTTAAAGTATACTTTAATTTCAGTAGATATACAAATTTTCAAGTAGCTGGGACACCTAGAAAAATTTAAAAATGCAAGAAATACAAAAACTTAATTACTTAAATGTATAATGCTGAAAGTATCTTGAAACCACAGTTAATACAGTGAAATTTATGAATTCAACATTGTCAATTCAAACTTTTTTGTTTGTGTTTGCTTCTGTCACCAGTTTTTTTTTTCCCCTAATCAAAAAACATAAATCACAAGCAAACTCCTGACTAGATTTGAATCATTCCTCTCTCAACTGACTGCAGAACGGGCTAGCCGATTGCGGCATAGAGGCTTAGCTTTAAATGAATTTGTAAACAAGTTAATTTTGTAGTAGCAGGTGGAACATTTTTTTTCCCCCCTCTCCACACTTGGCGTCAGCGTGCAATAAGAAGCATAGCTTCAATAATTCTCGAAATACAGACAAACAGAGCACATGTAGGGCTTTTCCTGCAGTTGTAATTAACCCCTGTTTACAGTGTAGTTTTCTTTTCTTAGAACTTCTAAACTCAAATCAGATTTAGAGATCATTGAGTAAGTTCAAGAAATAGAAAAATTAACATGATAGGTATTGAAATAGAGGGTGAAGACATTGAAGCATGTGAAGAAATAAAATACACACATACACCCTTAACACACACAGGTGTGTAAAAAGTGTTGATGAGCTTCTATGAAAGTTAAACAAAAAGTTCACTTAGCATACATTGAAAGTAACGTAGAATGGTGAATTCTTATTGTGGTATAAAAAGTTTATGAACAAACAAAAATTAACAATTTACAGTCGGATCCCGCTACAACGCGATCTGACTTACGCGAAATGGCTATAACGCAAATTTTTCATGAGTAATGAATTTTTTAGTGCGGACACAAATTACTCGCCTGCAACTTGAAATTTTTGGGAAAAGAGCGGCGGAGAGTTAGAATGGGCTTCGTTGACACTAGATATTGGTTTTGTGAATGGACTTTCATCCCTTTAGCATCACTGAAAGTGGAAGTTCACCCACTGTATTAGTCTAAACAACGCTTTGCTTCAGTTTACACAAATAACCGCTCCAATTCTTAACTTTTTTTTTCCTTTTACATATGAACGTTGATAAAATACATTCTGAGAACATTCTGATCGCGCTGCATAAACCTTCTTCATTTTTTAAATTATAAATATATTTACTATATCTATACTGTTAAGTGCTGTAATAATGCTACTGTACGTATCATACTGCTTTATTTTAAATTTCTCTCCCCCATTAATCATTGATTTTGTGCTAAATTACAGAATTTTATGTCAAATAATGTTTTTTTAAATACAGAAAAAGTAGGTTCTTTGTAAAAGATACTGCAATATATAGTTAATAAATGGTTTGAAACAATATGAGATGTGTTTACAAAGGTCTGAAACAATTGCGTATGCTCATAAAAAATTACTAAACATACCTTGTTCCACAACGCGAAATTCCGACTTACGCGAGGTGTCTTGGAACGCATCCCTCGCATAAGTCGGGACTCGACTGTATTTTTATTGAAAAGTGCACCTTCAAGTAACTCAATTTCATTGTTGTATGATAACTTTTTCAAAAAGTGATGGTTTCTTCCATCCTGGCTTTTTGGTAACTACTTTAAGCCAAATAATAAAAAAACTAAAACTGATGTAATGTAGTTTTACAAGAGGCTTTAAACTATCTTTGGGAACTACTAAAAGAAAATGCTTTGCATAATATTGGAAAATAGAAATTCTAAATTTCAAGTCAAGAAATTGATAAATGAAAAATTTAGACGCCTGAATACTCGTTTTGAAAAATAATTGATTGCATACAGAATGTTATTTTTCAATTTAAATGTTTTTTAGTTTTATGTGTTTCAGTTATCTATTTTGTTAGACATAATAAAACTAAAATTTAAAATTTTGATTTAAAATTAATTTTTATTGAAATAATTCTAAACATTAGAAACACTAGATTAAATCTATTATAAGTTGTACTTTATCCATAATATAGCATTAGGATCTTGTAAATACTGCCTTCTAAAACAGCTATGCTGTTGTTTAAAAACTCTATCTTTTAAAATTTCATAAAATAAAAAGTTTTTTTCCTTACATTTTTGTTATTTACTTACTTTTTGTGTTCAAAGTATTTGTGTAAAATCAAGAAAACTAAGAGGAGCTATTGGAAAAACATCAAATTATGATTTGATGACATTGATTATCTGTAACTTAATCTAAAAAAGAAATAATTTATATTAGCACTTTGAGGCTTATTATTCAGTGCACTAACAAACTTTTTGCATTCCGGTTTCAATCTATTATCAGAACTAATATTGCATCAGTTTGATCTTATTTAAATTTTATTTTGAATTATAAATTTTTATAATAATTAAATATCTTGCAGGGAAGATTTTGTATCTGATTTTGATCTTATGATGCAAAAGAAAAAAGAAGAAAATTCAAAGAAGCGACGTAGGAGAGATGTAGATTTAATCAGTGATAGCGATGATTTAATTGCTGACATAATAAGTCAAATGCGACAAGCAGCTGAAGTAAGTTTTTTGAAAGTTTAACAAGCAATAAATCCGTTAATCTTTTTGAAAACAATTACTGTACATATTTGTGATTTTTGATTGAATTGTCATATTATTTGCAACAGAAGCATGGTCACAAGAAAATAATGCTAGCCAAAATGGAAAACAGTTAACATCAAATGTATTGATGATGGACAGTGCATTACAAAACAGGGAAAATCAGTCTGAAAGAGATTGGTTCACAATACTGTCTATGGGGAAATCAATTTAAGTTTTTTAATTATTTTTTTTTCATTATTTTCTTGTATTTTTAACTGGCATGTCAATGAGGGACTTAATTAGGTTGTATAAAATGTTTCTAATAGGTAGCTACTGAAATAAACTAATTTGAAATTAATTTTTAAGCAAATTTGATTACTTAATACTTTAACCCAGGGATTTATAAATGTCAATTCCAATGCTAAAAAGGGAAATTGTTTTATTCCCTGTAATGGGATTAATCCAAAATCTAACAAATAAGAACTGATAGTTTTATATTAAATTTGAATTCTATGAACGCCATCACTATGATTAATCAAAAGTATAATTATTATATATTCTAATTAGTTCTAGTACAAAAAATTGACCTCTAATTCTGAATTACATTTTGTGTGATGAGTTTTCTCTATCTGGGTATTGACTGCTTCACACTTCATGGTCCCCTGTACCTACCCCCATTTGTGGTTGGATAGAACCCTGAAGACAGTTCTGATTTTTTGGTCCAGACCTGAAGCAGAGCCATCCCTGGTCCATCACCTCCCCCCCCCCTCCCCCAGAGGTATTGATTCACTTGGAGGACTTTGTGATTAAGACATATTTAATGTGCCCCGGTCATCATTAACAAATGTAGAGGTTCTTCAACCAGCTGGGATTGACCCTGCCAATCTTCAGTTAAGAGTCTGATGCCTTGCCGATCAGGCCACTACATCCCTTCTGGGTACTGGCCTGCAAGTGACGAGAAATTTTCAAAAAAGGCCCTTTTGTTGAAAAGTTTGATCCCTGATGGAAAACTTTATTGATACTGACAAAACAGAGCCACTTTGTTGCTGATTAAAGTTAGAAAGTTACTCAAGCCGAGAAACTTTCTCATTGGGTCAAATAAATGCATATTGAGTTGTATGCAACAGAGCGGTTATCTTGTTGGGTGCGGACAGATGATATGGTTAATTTTAAGTTGGTATGAACTTATTATGGTTGTAAGTCAGTTGGAAATTTTCATCGAATATTAACATCCTTGCAGTTTTTAATGTAACCCCTAATGTTTTAATGTAACCTCCTTGCATTTTTTATTGTTTATTTAATGTAACAATTGATTGTTTTTTTTTCTTTAGGAAGACAAATTTTTAAATAAACAAAAGAAAACAGCAACAAAAAAGCTGAAAATTCTGTCTATGGTGATGTCTCAGTTGAAAAAACAGGACTTAAAAACTGCATTTTTAGACCAAGGGGTTTTGAATGTTATTGCTGAATGGCTTACTCCTTTGCCTGATCGCAGTTTGCCTCATCTAAATATCCGTGAAGGAATGCTGAAGCAGTTAGGTGATGTAAGTATGTATTTGAATCTTGTGTGTGACTTATCATTTAATAAGTAATCAAAAGACGATGCTATAAATATTATAAAAAATGTCATAGTAAATGAATTTCCTATTTACATTAAAAGAGCATTGCTTTCAAAGTTCTCTTCAGATTCAATTTTAACTAATCATTCTTCTAGGATTGAGGTCACAAGTGTGAGGGTATAGTTGTACTAATATATACAGGGGTCTGGCCAGAGGATATTTGGGTCCGTTAACGGACCCTTCACAAAAATCCGATCAACCAAAACGGACCTTTCACAAAATCCCGATCAGACAAAACGGACCTTTCACAAAATCCCGATCAAACAAGACGGACCCTTCACAAAATTCTGATAAACAAGATCAGATCTGCCACAAATTGTTTATTGAAAGAGCAAATCTGAAAGCAAAATAACACAGGTTGTCACGCACCCGGGAAAATCGGGAAAACCTGTCATGGAAAATGAAAATGGCCGAAAATCATTGAAATGTCAGGGAAAATGAAAAATTGCATAATTTTCTGGAAATGTCTGAGGAATTTCTTTTATTTTCGGATCGTTCTTGATCCTTCTTAGCGCGGCCCTCGGTCTATGACGTCAAAAAAAAAAACTTTCAGCCTTGTTTTTTTCGCTGCCATTCCCATTCGTCGTTTTGTTATTCCCTTCTTTCTTCTTCCCCCTGCTGTTCTTTTATAGCCATAGCAGTCGGCGGCGTACATGCACAGAAGGTACTTCTTTTCTTTCTAATTTGAGCGGGCTCTGTTTAAATGCTGCTTGTTTACGTCAGCAATTCTGAAGTTGTTATGATACACAGCACATTGCTTTGTCTGCGAGTGTGACTGAAGTTCTTAATGAGCTGATATAATCTTTTCATATTTTGTATTATTTCTTTAAATTATTTTCTGAAATCGTATTCTTCTAAACAATTTTGTTCTGTAAATTTAGTTCATTAGACAATTTTAAACTTAGAAAGTTTCTTTTTTACAGAAGTATCGCCAATCTTTCAGTATTTTGGTAGTGATCTTGAAAGACTTTCAATGCGCTTCTTTCTTTCAAAATAAAAGTAAGCCAATTAAAAAAAAAAATCTGCACATCAGAGAAGTTTCTGATCATTGCTCAAAATTTAACTTTATGACAGAATGCCCAGAAGGATTATGGCGCAAATTGCGCCATCAAAAAAATTTTTTTTTTTTTTTTTTTTTTTTTTGGGGGGGGGGATTTTTTAATTATTTATTTTACTGTATTTTTATTAAAATTATTTATTTTATTTTACTTTATTATTTTTATCTGTGTGTGTGTATTTTATTGCAGAGCGAGCACACTTTTCTTTCAAAACAATAATAATTAAAAATAAATAAATAGGTAAAAAATAAAAAAAAGGGTTAAAAATAAAAAAAGCGCCAAAGCGTTCAGAAATATTGGGGGGGGGGGAGCACCCCTGCTTTATGAGCAACAAACAGGGGAAATATGTGGAGCCAAAATATGCATGATTTTTTTACAGCCCAAAGTCTAAAAGCGCTGTGAATTCAATGGATTGAAGGGGTGGAAGGCAATAATTGAAAAAGTTTAGGTTTCATAAGTTTTTAGTTCAGATTATTTTAGAAATTAACTTTATTTTTGTGATAAAGATGTCACAATTGTTAATTTCGCAGTTCTTTCACTTGATGTAAGGCAGTGGCTCCTCGCTATTGAAAATTAGATATGCTACATTTACATTAATTCTTTATTACAGTGATTTGCTTCACTTGTGTTAGTACATTAGGGTAGTTCAAAAATACACTTAAAAAAAAGGTTTCTCCTAGAAAACAGGACACCACTCAATGTTTTTAGACTTGTGGATAGTAAAATACTGGAAGAATTTTAACTTCCTATTCCAACTGAAAGAGGGTGCTCGACCCTCTCCCCAAACTTCATAAGTATGGGGAGGGGGCTAAAAAAATACATTGAACTGAAAAAACAATGTTACATACTATAATATACAGGAGTTATATGCATATACATTGCAATGAAATAATTACTTACATTTAAAAAAAGCAGTGCGATGTTTGTTATTTTGGGAGAAAATTATATGGGTTTTGATTTTTCGATGCTAACAAGGATGATAAACTTTAAATAAACTCTTTTAATTACCGTTTTTTTTTTTCCTTTAGATGTCTACATTTTGAAAAATGCAATTTTTTAACATCCAATATGGGAATCATATTTTGTTCTTATTTCAAGCTAACTTCGCTTTATTAGGATTCAGATAAATGAAAAGTCTCTTTATTTCTGTTAGAACTCTCATTTCAAGTTTTTAAAGCAAAATTCCATTTTCTGTTATGAGTCAAAAATTAAAATGCTGAATATGTGGTTTATTTTATTTATTTATTTATTTTTTTTTGGGGGGGGGGGGGAGGTCAACTGTGTCCACAGATATTAATGATATGTTTATCATAGGACTCTAAAATGCAACTTTAAAATAATTTTATCAAAAATATTTCTTTTACAAGCCGTTTTTATACTTTTGATGCCTTCACTTTGAGAATTGCGATCTCTTTGCATCCGCTATGGGAATCCGATTTTTCGAATTTTTGATTATTATTACGCTTTGTTAACTGGTAAACAATTGAAATATCTTTTTAATTTTGTTAAAATCACGGAATTTATAAGTTTTAAACGAAATTCTGTGCTTTTTAAGAATGTCTTGGGTCAAAAAGTTGAATGCTAAACCCTATTCTGAATTTTATTTTATTTATTTACATTTTTGTTAGAATTATTTTAAATACTGTACAGAAATATTTATAGTATAATTTAACATAATGTAGAATGGTAGATAAATATTGATACTTGAAAGAGCGATGCCCCCCCCCCCCCCCCGCCAAATATCAGAAAAACACTCCAGAATGATTTTCTCGACATAGAAAAGGAAAACACTCAACTTTAAGTTTAATTGATGCAGTTTGTGCCATCTCTAAATTCTAAAATGTCGTTTTGACAAAAAAAAAAATTGTGTGAATTTTTTTGATTTTTCACAAAATTAATTCATTTTTCACAAAATTATTTGATTTTTCACAAAAAACAGACCTTGTGAAAAATCCTGGACAGACCCCTGATATACTTTTCTGTGCAACGGCATTCAGGCCCTTATTACCCACCTAGGCCCTGGCTTAGGGGCGCAAGCCGAAAAGAGCGCACATCACAGTGAAAATAAATAAATAAACTGCTTTGTGAAAAAAAAAAAAAAAAAATGTGGCGTGCTAGTGTATATGAAAAAGCAAAGTTCAACTAGAATAGATTGCAACCAGCCCATTAGTTAGGAAAAAAAAAAGCAATTGGAGGATAGGAAAGGGGCTTAATAATTGTGCCCAGTTCCTTTTCTGGTAAAAGTAGATAATTTTCAATATCTTTGATTTGAACAATAATTTCTTTAAAATATAGCTTTTCCCAGGAGCGGACTGTGTCCTTCAAGAGGGCGTCAGTCAACCTTGACCCCCAAAGGGCTCACAGGTTCGAGGACATAAAATGTTTTTAAAAAAAGATGATGTATAATGATGTAAGTTATCGGAGTTTGCTTCCAACATATTATTTTTATGAATATTTTCTTAAAATTTCATCACGAAGATCACAACAAAGTGGATAAAAATACATGGAATGCCCCGAAATATGTTTTAAATAGAAGCAAAATTAAAAGATAGAAAGAATGATTCCCTCAAAACCCCCCCCCCCCACCACCACCCCCACCCCCTGTTCTGTTTTCAATATTTTGAAAATCGTCTTAAATTTCAAACATTTTCCAGAGGAGATTCCTCAAACCCTATCCAGTCACCCATTATTATAGGTCCCACAAATGCATTTTTAGAGTTTTCATTACAAATTTCTTTTAGGAGAAAGATCTCTAAAACGCCCCACCTTCACATCATATCAGATCATCTAAAATTTTGTTTTTGCGACCTTAAATTCAAAAACTTTCCTGGAGAGTGACACTGATTTCAGCCCTCCTACTACGTTATTGAAAATCGTCTTAGATTTTCTTTTTAGATCTCAATTTCAAATGCTTTCCTGAGAGCGCCCCCAATTGCAGCTCATGTCCAACATTATTAAAATCGTCAAAAATTTGTTTTTATAACTTTAATTTCGAAACAACTACAGAAGAGAGTTACCGAACCCTATTACTTCTCGTAATGTCATCAGAGATAATTTCCATTTGCGTATTTAAGTTTTCAATTTCGAAACTCTTCTGAGGAAGAACGGTTAAACCCCATCATTTTCCTCACATCATAAAAGATGTCCTTCAATTTTTTGGTTTTCAGCTTCGAAACGTTTCTTCTCTGGAGTCACCAATCACTCTGCATGAAAAAAAAGAGCGTTAAAAGTTGCGCTGTTGGACCTCTATTTCAAAATAATTTCAGGAAGCCTCTCCTGACTCCCATTGTTCCCCAGCATCATTAGTAAAAGATTGTCAAAAATTCTGCTTTAAAAACTAATTTCTACGGGGGGGGGGGAGGGAGGGGAGTTCCCAAACTCATCCCTTTCTTTAACATCTTCAAAGATTACATACAATTACGTATGTAGGACTTCAGTTACGAAAATTTTCCTGGGCGAGTTCCGAATGCCATTACTTCCTGTTAAATAAATAGCCTTAGATGGTCTAAAATTGCATTTCTAACCCTTCAGTTTCAAAAAATCCTGGGGGAGCACCATCAAACCCCCCTCTTTTGAACATCATTGAAGGAAAAGAAAGAAAAAAATCCATCCCTCATTTTGTCAAACAAGGGGGAAACACAAAATCTTCAATTGTCACTGGTCTCTACTACGCCTCTGGTCATCGCGGGGGGGAGATAGAGTTTGGGGGGATACGATTTTGATAGAGTTTGGATATGTGAGGTGGAGTACAATCTCTAAGTTTGGCCTAGGGCATAAATAGATGTTAATCCGGCCCTGATGGCATTCAGGTCCTAGGGTTGCCCTAGTAGCACCAAAGTCTAATTATTCCTCTGTGGTTGGCAGATGAAAGTAAAATTGCTTTGTAAAGTAAAAAGGTTTATTTGATGAATAACGAGTAACATCTATTGTGTTTGATGTTTTTTAATAATGATCTAAACATTCTTCTGTTTAAATATTTATTTCTTTTACGCTAAATTGTTTGTTGGTTTTTTTTTTTTTTTGCACCAGCTTTTTCAAATATGGTGGTACACTTTGAGAATCTCCTGGTATACGAGAGGGCTGCATCAGTCTTTGGGGTACTGCACTGGCGTAGAAATTGAAGCAATATATTTTTAGCAATATAGTTAAACCTTGATTTCTAGTTTTTCGAGGGGTATGGAGAAAGGCAATGAATGAGGAAAAGCAATGTATTTATGTTAAAGTCAGAACATGAAGACAACAATGTTTATGCATTAATTCACACAATGTGTGAAATGTGTACATTTTTTTAAAATCTGGTAAATTTAAAGTAAATATTACTGTGAAATATACTGTGCTGTATAAAAAAGGAAAATGTTTTGAAAAAGTAGTTCACAGTACCACTTATTTGCTGTTTTAGTCCCCCCCCCCCAGACAGGATTTTGTGATAAAAAGTAGTGCTAACATTAATACAGGGATGCCAGTACTTTTTCTCATAAATTTTATTATTATTTTTTTTTTAATAAATAATTAGTTTCTTACCAAAATGCAAAATAATAATAATAAATAAATAAAATAATAATAATAATAAAATAAATAAAATAATACTAGTAATAAAATAAATATAATAATAATTATAATAATAATAAAATAAATAAAATAATACTAGTAATAAAATAAATATAATAATTATAATAATAATAAAATAAATATTATACTAATTATAATAATAATAAAATAAATATTATACTAATTATAATAATAATAAAATAAATATTATACTAATTATAATAATAATAAAATAATAATAATTATTATAATTGAAGTTGCTGAAATTTCAATGTTTCCGAGAAAGATTTATTTTGAAGGGTTTTTCATTAATATTTTAAACTGAAAAGCAACTTTTTGTTTATAAATGCTGTAAGTTTTGCCAAACTAGGAGAAATATTAAAATGTGCACAGCATTGAGCACAGGATAACTTTTTGAAGAATGTGATGTACATGTAGATTTTGTTAACTCTTCAAATGGAATTTATACAGGGACCATAGAAACAAAGCAGGGAAAATGATAGAGCAGGTTTCCACTGTATATGCCTAAACTGCTTGGGAAAAAATTAGCCCATACAGTATTAATAATCTCCATAATTCATTCATTTTGATCTAATGTCATCAAATGCGTTAACATTGTTCATTGCGATGTAAAGTGAACCAAAACAATTTTTTTTTTGTTTTGTTGATTTTTTTTCTACAAACAACGTGAACAAAGCAACCAATTTTAATTTGTAAAAATCTAAAACCTATATTATTTGCAAAAATCTCTAAACCCGACATTCATTTTCAAAACTTAAAAATATTTATTTTTAAAACTTGTTGCTGTGTGTTAAAAAGTTATACTTCATTTGCATATTTTTGAGTTCATTACTTTAAACTTGTATACTTTTTGAAAGTTTGTTTCAATGTATAAAAATCATTTTAATTTAGTTGCCAGCATTTGACCAAAGTTTGTTGAAATCAAGTGGAATCGGTAGAGCTATAATGTATCTTTTTAAACATCCTAAAGAAACAAAGGAAAATCGAGAAAAGGCTGGAAAACTCATTACTGCATGGTCAAGACCAATATTCAATGTTCCTACTAACTATCACTCCCTAACAAAGGAAGAAAGAGAACAAAGAGATTATGATCATGTGCCTAAAAAACGAAAATTAAAGTAAGTTTTGTAGATGATTTGTTCAACTGAAATTCTGTTTATGAAGTTTTGTTACTCTTAGGTTTTGTCCCGGTAGCAAATAACTAAGCTTTGTGCATCTAAAATCATTTCCCCCACATACTTTTATAGTTTGAATGCATAAAAGTTTGCACATAAACTTAATGCATCAATTTTCCCTAACTAACATTAATTCCAGAAAATTTCATTTGTTTTAATTGCTTTGCCTAAAAAACACATTAGGAGGTGAAAACAAATGTGTTAATTTTTTTTTCTCAGAGTAATAGCACAAGTACATAGCTGCTAACTTGTATGACTTAGCCTTACATAGTAAGATTTTTGGACATTTTGTACGATTGTACGGTCTTATGGCAGATTTGTACAAGAACTGTTCACTTTTTTTTTATTGGATAACATCATGGAGAACATTTTAATCTGTAGAAACTTACAGAAAAACTATTGTTTCAAACAAGTTGTTGATAGACAATTTTTGAAAGCTGCTAAGTCAGCAACTTTTAAAAGTTAAAGTTCAAACAAATGTAAGTTTATTTATGTACTTATTTTTAAATTTATTTATTTATTTTATTTTATTTTATTTATTTATTTATTTTTTTTTTTTTTTTGCTTATAAAAGCACAGATCAAGTAAAAGTAAGGATTTGAAAATGTTATAATACTTTAAATTTTAAAATACTTTTCTTTTTAATGGTCAAAAAAGTGTAGAAATAGCCACTGCATACATTGTAAGATTTTTTAAGTTGGCATGTTGGCAGCTATGCAAGTAGTCAGCAGTAAAATATTTTTCTCCTTGATGCCATTTGGGATGACTCTTGTATTTATATTTGAAACAATAGCACTAGCAACTTTAACTAAAAGCTGATAATATTTTAGAATATTCTTGTACATTTTTATCTAGCATCAAAACTGCTAACAATTCCAAACAGATTTCCTTGTGAAAACCTTAAGATTGATACAAATATGCTTTTTGTTCCCTTGATAATTTTGCTTCAAAAACATTTTAGATTTTTTGCTTTTGAATGCTTATAAACCTAAACATGTTCTTATTTTTCAAGAGTGTCAACCACTTTAAGAGGTAGAACGAACAAATATTTTACATTTTATGTGAGTTTCCAGAGCTCTTATTGTAAAAAAATTATTGAAGTCTATCTTTTATTAGGAAGAATTATTTTAACTCCTAAAGTTAGTCCCCCCCCCCCAATCTCATTTGCAGGCAAACAGATTTGTCAAATAAATGGATTATATGCATATACTTTGCTTTTCTCATTTTCATTAGAATAATTATGTGATAAATAAGTTTTTTTTTTTTAACTTTAGAGACCATGAGTCCCAAGAAGAGGAACCTGAACCAAGGAAGGATATTGACCAAGAGCTAAGTGGGGATCAGAAGTATGGATATATTTTTGCCTATTTTGTGCATGATTTTATAAATTCTCACTTTTTCTGTTGTTGAATTTTTGAGCCATAACAACGTAGTTCCATTTAAAAAAAAAAAAAAACTTTGTAGTTATTTAAAAGCATTGTAAAGGTCCAACCTTTTATAGAGAGTCCAATGTTATTTTTATCGAGTCCTATAAGTCCCAACCTTTGTATACACCAAGGACAGATACAAGGGAAGAGCAATGGGGGCATTTGCCTCGCCCCGGAAAGACTCTGTACGGGGACAATGTTTCGGAATTGAAGTCTTAAAAGCACTTGCGTTGTCCATCTTCATTTTTTATGATGACAGGGGTGGTAGTCTTTTAAAGTTGTTTTACCAGGACTTTTCCGTATTTAACTCAAAGTGGGACTAAATTGATTAGTCAAATGATATTTTTAGAACTTTAATGAAACTTGTTTTTGAATTTTCCAACGAATATTGTTCTTTTTTTTTCAGTTAAAATTGTTATGGGATTATGTTTTGTTATATACACTTGTTGTTTTCCCCCTGTTTACTGTTTAGTAAAAATGTTATGTAATAACATTATGTTAAAATGTATCTGTAATTATCTTCCCCCGGGCAGATCATTTCACAAATTTTTCGTTGGCTCGCTCTTACTCGTTTTTATTTCCTTGAACTTTGAGATTTTCATCCGCCGTAGTGAGCAAGTCCAACAGTTCAGGATAGCTGTGCATTTTACACTGTTTGCATGAGTCAGGAAACTGCTTCTGCCATAAAGTTTTGCATACCCTTCTCTACATTACTCCTTGATGTTGCACTATCAGTCATTGAGTGTATTTTCGTTTTCGTATCACTTTTTAATAAGACTTTCGTTCAAGAGAAATAGCCTTATTCAAATTGCATCTTCTCCCAATTTTAAAATGTGCATTGTATTTGATAAAATGCCTTTCTGCACCAGGGCTATTCGACCGGGAGATAAAGGTTGGATCGGAAGAGCTCGAGTCCCTGTGCCTTCAACGAAAGACTATGTAAACCGACCAAAATGGAATGTTGAAATGGAGTTCTCTCAGGTGATTCATTATTGTATTAGCACAATGTTTTGTTATTTTTGAATATATCTTTTAATTTTTCTATGCCTTGATTCTGGGTGTGTATGGTGCTGAAAATTCGGAGCTCAAGTTCCAGCTCCCATGCACATAAAAAATGCAAAAAGGGAACTGGGATCCAACTTTTGTATATTTCCCTCCTATTACATGAAAATAGTTTAAATTTACAATTTGTATTCAACTAAAAATAGATATTTTTTTTAATATAAAGTATTGTTATCAAGTTTTTCAGTCAGAAGGAAATCTGAAATTGTAAACAGTAGGCATTCTCAACGCAATACAAATTGGAAACAGTCCCCCCCCCCCTTTTTTTTTGGCATAAAAACTTCTTGCATATTTAGGAGCAGTGAAATTCGTTTTGGAGCAGTGAAATATATGAAAACAGTAAAGGGACTAATAGTGGTTCAATTCCATGAAAAAACTTAGATGAGATGAAAGATGACAGTGAAAGAAAAGTGGTGTTCTATTTTGATTTTTTAACCTTTAGGATGTTTGATAAATTTGAAAAATGTGTAAATATTTAAATGTAGTATTTAATGTTTTGAATTCCAGTTGCTTCCCACCGCTCCTCACATTTTCCAAGATAAATCATATCTACTATTTCTGTGGTGATGCCACAATTTCCTCAATACTTTATCAGACTTCAGAAGTAAATATCAAAAAAAAAAAAAAAAATCAATTTTTCCCCGTGGATAATAAAGAGACAACCAACCCACAATTTAGCTGTTTTGTTGAAAGAAAAGTGGTGTTCTATTTTGATTTTTTAACCTTTAGGACGTTTGATAAATTTGAAAAATGTGTAAATATTGGAATCATATCTACTATTTCTCAAAGGTGTTTTTTTTTTTTTGTGGTAATGCCACAGTTTCCCCAATACTTTATCAGACTTCAGAAGTAAGCATCAATAAAAATTTTAAAAAATGCAATGTTTCCCTGTGGATAATAAAGAGACAACCAACCCACAATTTAGTTGTTTTGTTGAAAAAACAATTGATTCTGTTTTCCGCTCAGCATTGCTTCATATTGATGATTCACTGATGCATATGCATTTGTCTATATATAGCATCCCGACTCATTGGCTCAGCTGACTAGAGCTATTGTTCTGTTGTTGTTTAATTGAAAAAAAGACGTTAATTTTAACGTGGTGAATCGTAGTATGGCTTTTAAAAATGTTTTAGCAAAATAGAGACTTCGATTTTTATTTATTTTGTTGCTTTATTGTGCATTGTTTAGTGCACAGCATTCTGGGATGGAAACTTGTTTCAATTTGTAAGAGAATTCTGAGGGGCATGGGATCAATCCTCCCATAGGCTAGAATATGTAGTTCTTGAGTGACTAATCTTCCTCAACTGAATTCTGGTTCAAATTTCTATGAATATATAATCTTTACTCATTGGAGAGCAGGATTCACAACCACAATTGAGGCAGTGAGAAGCAAAAGTACATAAGTTACAAAATTAAAAATTTGGAGATAACCAGTACAAATGGTAGGTAAACCTCTCCTCCATCTTGAGGCAAGAAATAGTAAAGTATTAGTAGCCATGGTGGGTCCTTTTATACCTCATGATTTAGAAAAACAATTTCAATGAAAGCCTAACTAGTATCTTGTCTTTAAGCATGTTTCTTTTAAAACTTTTAAAAAACCCACTTACATCCCTTTGCTTCTCACTGCCTCAATTGTGTTGTGCCATTGAAATTTAAAAAATGTATAGTTCAACATGATTAATCACGTGTATATTATTTCTCAAACATGTTTTTGGTGGGTGTACACCATACCTTCCTTAACCCATTTGGGACGGCAATCCGCAGAAGATAGCGCTCCCTCAAGACGCCAGCTGTTACACGCGGATTGTGCGCACAGGCCATGGCAATTTCTCCCGCTAAGCCTAATACGCAATTTCGGAAAGTACGCATACATAATAATGGATAAAATGTATACTTTAAGCAGAAATGAAACCATTTTTTAATACATGATAAAATATATCAAAATTTCAAACATAACAAAAAATTGGATGAAAATAATGGATATTGAACAATAAAAATGCAAAATATATTGTTTTTTACAATAACTAAAAGTACCAAAATTAAACAATATATTTTCTACAAAACAGAAAAAATATTTGCGCTTAATATTATGAAATACTTGAAGAATATTGTAACAATTAATATTTTAAAGCCACATGAAAAATTTCAAAGCACAGATAAATGCACATTGAGCATTTTACACTCATACGTAGGGTTATGTCTTTTATTCTGCTTCGAGTAAATTACACATCTCCATCCAAGTTCTTTGCCTTTTTTTTCAGTGTATGATTTTCGAAAGTAACTACTGTATGAAGAACTCCAACAAAAATAACTTATAGTTGTTTCAATGTGACCCAAAAGATCCATAGATGGATCAGTCATAAATTAAGATATTTCCTCCTCGGAAAGATTAGGTGTTCACCATGGCTACCAAATGAACATAAAAGTAAAACCCCTTGCTAGAATATCTCCCCTCCAATCCCATTATAAATGGAACCAAAACTAGAAACAGCCACTTCAAAATGAGTATACGTTTCCCTTCTCACTTGCAAGCACATGTTTATATTTTCTTTCACGAAATGTAATAAACCACAGACACTTGACAGACCCCATTCTGAGGTCTGACCGAGAAATACTAATGCTTGAGAGCAATCATTTGAAGGGAACATGGATAAGTAATGCCATCTAATAGTAAGCATTTCCTTCCAAATCCCAAACTCAGAATAGAGTCGTTAGGTCGGTTGCATGAAGAACCACCTAGCGTCCTTTTGCTTCGTTCCTCCCGAACTGGTTAGTAATACTTCATTAAACTTCAAAAGCAAGATATCGTTTAAAACGTTTTTGCATAGTTATCAGCAGAAAGTAAACAAACTCTTATTTTTGTTGTTGTTCAGAAGAAGAAGAAAAACGTAAAAGACTGGGTGTTTGAATTGTTTCTGTCTAGCTCGAATGCTTCACACAGATCTACTAATTTTTTTTTCAAAACATGAAAATATGCTTGACTATATTATTCATTTTTAATTCTTTGCATAAAGCTATATCATTATGCTAAAGTGTTATTTTATTACTGTTTTAAGTAAGAATTTCATATATTAAACAATTCTTTATGAAATTGATTGCATTTCAATATATTTTAATCAGGTGTAATTATTTCAGGGCTCTTCTAAAAAACCTCTTACTAGAATAGAAAAACATATGAGAATGTTGCAAGAGAAGAAAAGATTGAGTAAAACACAAAGAGCTATTACCATCAGTATTGAGGGACGAAAAATGGCAATCTAAAATTGCTCTTTCGTTTTATGACATATGCTTCAGTTTGTATCATGTCATACATTTGAAAATATGTCATGTATTTTGACATGGGTTATAAAAGATATGTTAAATAAACTGTTTTATACTATTTATTTACTGTCTTTTCTTAAAATGTATTTTTCTGTCCCTATCTATTCATCTTAAAAAATATGTGTTTAGAATCAGCATAAGCTGTCAATTTTATTTATTTTTTCATTTCATCTTTATCCACATTCGCGGCATGTAGTCCAGCAATAATATTTTGCTATATTCTGTTTTTTTTTTCTAATAATAATTTTTATTTTATTATTATTATGAATTTCCATCTTTCCAAACTTTTTCAATGAACTTAGGCATAGGGAGCTAACCGAGTAAAGTTACCAATTTGAAGATTTGTATGTGTAAGCTGTCATTTTCCACTTTTTTTTAAAAAATGTTATATTGTTTATAATTTTAGCTTAGTGTTTTGTACTCAAAAAGTCAGGCAGATCCCCCTTCCCTTCCAAAAAAAAAAGTAAAATTGGAAGTTATGAATTAATGTCATTTGTGTTATACCATTCAAAGAGTAACTACCAGAGAAAAATTTAAAATCAGAGGTATAGCTTAGCTCTTTATAAATTTATTTAATCTTATAAGCAAGCTTTTCCTCATAGTTTCAGAAAATTTCACTGCCTTCAGAAAATTTTACTTGAGTCCACTTGCATCTCCGTCTTGAAAACGTATTTTAAATCAACTGTTAAACTAAACTTAATTATTGCTAACCATTTATGAACGTTGTAATAAATTTACGACAATGTTTTCATTTTTTCTTCTTTTTTTGCAAGATTGTTCAAAAGTAGATGATGGGGCTCTTGTGAGCAGTTCCCATGTCCTCTCTGTAACGTTAATATTTGTGTAACATATTATAAGTGTTTAAAAAAAAGTGTAAATATTTATAACTACAGTAAACTCCCGATTATCCGCGGAATTGGGTGGCACAAGTGCCGCGGATAATAAAAATCGCGGATAACCGCAAAAAGACTAAAATGGGGGGCAAATCAGGTAAAAATTGTCCTATCTCAAATTCTTAACTGTATTGATGCATAACACTTTCTGCAAACAATAGTGAAAATATATATAGAGTGCAGTACAAATGTTTTGTATTTTTGCATAACCGAACTTAACAAACAAGTGTATGTACGATGAAGAACGCACAAAAAAATAATAATAATAATAATAATAATAATAATAAAATTAAATCAATCAATCAAGCAAAAATAACTGAGTGTAAATTTACAATTTTTCAAAAAAAAAAAAAAACGGCCACTGGTATTCACTTTTTACTGCGAAAATACATGTTCGTGATTGTTGATTGATTCGCGGATAAACCGCTCGCGGATAATCGGGAGTCTACTGTATTAGTTTTCTATAATCATATTGTAATTTTTTTTATTTATTATTATTAAATATTTATTTATTTTTAAATTCTTTTGAAACTAAATTGTTGGTCTACAGTTACTTACAGGAGTAATACCTATACAAGGTGCAAAATATTTTCATTTAGTTAAAAACTGCAGTTTACAAACATTTTAAACATTATTATTGTACTCTATATGTAATTTAAAGGCAGTATTTAATTAGAATAATCTTTACACTATTTTAAAAAAGTCTTTGTACTGTATATTCTTATAAGTATTTTTCGTGTCTATCCAGTGATCAGGACAGGCTACGAAACTTTTAAACTTAACAGTGAGCGTTATATATTCAAAAAAAAAAAAAATCTTTAAAATATGATGTTTATCCTGCCTCTTGTAATAGTGTTCATATGTGCCACTAGCCTGTTCACATGTGCCCTTCTATAGGGGCACATCTGAACATTTGCTTCTAGCTTTAAAACATAATAATATAAAGTAAAAAAAAAAATTTTTTAAGAATTTCGAAAAACTCCGTGACACAAAGAAAAGATTATTTGAGCTGAGAAATTGATACTTTTTGAAAAAAAAAATGAAAAAAAATTTTCACATGTGCATTTCTCCTCCCTACATAAATATAATTATATGGTTTCATGGGCGTATCTGGGGGGGGGGCAGCTGCTCCCATATATACCAAATGCAATGCATTCAAGAGTCTTCAGGGAAGATATTTACCACCCTAATTGCCTGAACAATGAGCCTGCTCAACTTCTATTTTGAGCTCGATACACCCTTGTATGGTTTGAAATTCAGAGTTTTCTTATATTATACAAGTAGGATGATATGTGAAGAAATGGACATTTTCTTTTTTGAAATTTTTTGCTCATTTCAGGAAAGGTCTGGAACCTCTCCTTTGCTACGCCACTATTTACATAGTTTAATTTATATTAAATTCACTTATTAATTTGTTTTATCAAGGAGTCTCAAGTTTTAGAGTTAAAAGTATAGTGAAAGTTACCAATGTTTCAAAATTAGAAGGAACCCTTTCTTCAGTTACAGAAATAAAGCTGTGAAATAGTGGCTATATGTTCTATATTTAGTTGTTTTTCTCATGTTACTCAATATTTATCCCTGAGCAGTTTCTTTTGTCTTCCAAAACATGCATATACAGTTGAGTTGGATGTTGTTGTCTTAATGGTAACACAGTAGAACAAAAAAAGAATTTTCTTTGGTGCTGAGAGTTTGAGAATGGATTTTAGATTTGTTTGGGGCTCTGAATCAAAATATGAAATTAGTTTTTTCTTAATAGCAGCTCTACTTTTTCAGATATGTGCTGCTGTTTCACCCAAAATATGCAGATTTAACTCCTTTTTGCACACTTCTAAAGCAAGTATAGGCTTCTGAAACAAGCATTGCTTCCAGCATATTTGCCCTATTGTCAGTTTGAAATAGAGTTATGTTCCTGAAAATTCACTTCATGGAATAAATATCTGGCAAGTTTAGTGACAATGCTTCAGCAAATTAATGTCAATTTGTAAGTTTGCATATATTCGCTTTGCACAATGTGTGATGATTTGCATCTTTGTATGTAATACAGTAGGTGACCCTAAACAAACATTTTTGTGGAGTCCTTTGCAGTCAAACCTTACGAACACAAGCATTAATGGAAAACCAGGTGCTGAACCACTCATTCAAAATACTTGATGGGAGGCATAGCACGCCACAATTAATACACCTAAAAAAGGTAAATAAGTAAAGGAGAGTGCCTTAATTTTTTTTATAACAGACTACTACTATTTCAGTCATTTTAGGAAACTAAAAAATCGGGGCCCAACTGGTCTGTTTGGTAACTGAGCTCTGATTTATTTGTATAATACAGTAGGAATAAAAATTCCATGTTTTTTTTTTTTTTAATTTGATCAATGGGTGTAACTTAAACTCATATTACATATATTTCAATGTTATACCTTAGAAACTTGAGCTCCTGTGCAAAAACTGATGTCATATTTGAACTCAGGGTGCCAAATTCATATGAAATTATCTTCAAATACCTGTGCACTAAAATGACTTCTCTTGTGTAATCAATTCAAGTTAATCTACTGTATAGTCGCACCCCGTTTTAACGAATTCATGGCGCCCGAAATTTTTATGCGTTGAATCAATGTCATTCATAATATCAGGATGAGGAAAAAATGGTCCTTACTTTATCTAAAGACCCTAGTTATTAACAACACAAAAATATCCATAACTATAAAGGGTACACTTTTTATTCGCATTCTGCGACTTATTATACATTAGTTAATTTGAAATTTTCAAAGTGTACCTACTTTGTTCAAAATTTCAAATTTTATAGGTGCGACAATTTCCTTGATACTTGACTCGAAATAGTTCTTTTTCAACTTCATGGAGAGAAGAAAATACTGTGTCCTTTACAGCCTGCTGTATGAGATATATTTATAGCTTCCAGGTCATGTAAAGCATTAGGAAGAGTAAGTTTTGATGGGAGTTTCATTATCGTTTCCTGCATTTGAATCACTATTCATCGGTTGTCCCCCTTGCCCGTCAAAAATTGCTAATTTCAAGAAAAGTCTTTTTCTGCTCCAGACAAGATAAATGTATCATTTGAGGCAGTGAGAAGCAAAAAGATGTGAGTGGACATTTTCAAATTTTGAGTAAAACGTGTATAAAGATTACGTCCTAGGTAGGCTTTCATTGATTTTTTTTTCTAAATCATGCTATACAGCAGCACCTACCAGGGCTGCTAGTACTATCTCTTGCCCCAAGACAGGAGAGGTTCACCTACCATTTGTACTGGTTATCTCCCAATTTTTAATTTTGCCACTTACATCCCTTTGCTTCTCACTACCTCATTTGGAAAACAATCCAATAATTCGTTTCATAACTCGAAATAAGAAAAAAAAATTGGTTGTTAAAATAATTCGCTAATTTGGTGTTTACTATTCGGTAAATAAGGGGTTTTGCCTTCATTTTATTTGGGGGAAAGAAAACATTCGCTAAATTACAAAAAATTTTAAATAGAAGCTTGTTAAACCAGAGTCCTACTGTATTAAGAAATGTCAGCCTATAATTAATCAAACCTTTTCTCTGTGTGTGTCATAAGTGGCAACTTTTGTATAGTGTCCGGTTCCATGAGCTTTTAAGTTGACAATGTTTACTTATTTTTAGAAAATTCAGTGAAAAAGGGTCTGTAATTGACATGGATCCGAGTTAAAATACTTTTGAAAAACTACCACAAAAGTGACCCAACTTAAATCAACGCCAATTCCTATTACCCTAAAAGAGGTAAACATTGTTAAGGTCATAGCTGAATCTATCACAGCCACAATCTACCAATCTTTTCCTGTTATGTCACTCATCTATCTTCATCGGATTTATAGGTTTGGGGGCCTTTGTCTATGTGAAACATGTTTTATGCGCATCTTTTGGATCCCGTTTGGGGCCGCTGTGCATGGGAGCTCCTCACAGTTGAGACATTTGCAACATGGTAAGTCTCCCTGGTCTTCTCGCCAAAATAATCTTGTTACTTCCCACCTGATTCCCGTGAAGTCTTTCAATTGCTTCGTGAATGAAAACAGGAGTCCTTAGGTTTTCATAACATGCTTTATTAATTTACAGTTTTCATAATTACTTTGCCACTGCTAAATTACAAATAAATCTGTTTTGCGAACCTCATTTATATATATATTTAAAATTGAAACGACGGTCGGGCCCTAACCTTGGAATTTTGGCAGTGAAGGTTAGGAGGGCCGCGACTGCACAACCAACCAGCTGCGTGTAACACATAAAATATATATATATCCAAGAAATATATGTTATATAAAACTACCACTACAAAAAGAAGGTTAAACAAAGGGGATGTGTCACTCCCCCTTAAGCTTGTTTCTTCACCTAATAATAGAATGTAAAAGAGTAAAGAAGTGAGATAATGAGCAATATCTACAAACACCACCGACCCATACAGTTTATTGCTAGTTCTGCCATTGAGCTTTTACTTCTGTCAGACGTTGAGAGGCAGCACCATCCCGCTCTCAGCAATCGAAGGTATGAGTCGGTCACACAGGCTAAGTTCGATATGGGCAGCACAAATAACAACAATGAATGTAGCGCAAAATAAAACTCTGAATTCGCCATGGAGTTAGGAAGGAAGGTAGGCCCTTTTAAATCGGTAGATTTTGAAGCCAGCTTGCAATGCTTTTACACAATGCAATGCTAAAATCTCTAGCAGCGTAGCCAGAAGGGGTTTTTCAAGTCAACGAACTCGAGTCATGTTCCTAATCCTAGTATGTTTATATCTTTACATATAAGGACCGTCATGAGCCCCCCCCCCCCATTCAAAGGGGAAATAACTAGAGACCTTCATTAGAATAATGTGTTATAACAGAGGTGTCATTGAATACAATCGTTGTCTTTTCCCCATAGTGTTCTGATGGGAAGCATAATTCAAAAGACACATTAATTTTTTCGTTTTTTGTGTGGAACTAAGAAGAGTTTAGCTTAAGATTCTGTGTTATTTCAGATTTTGCATGCTTTAGCCAAAATGTGAACATTTAAATGTGATATATAAATGTTTTCATCACGATTGTGACAAGTTCGTGACCTCTGCATTAAAATATTTTGTTTTTCAGTCTCCCATGATGCTTTCCATAGAATAGTTGGCATTTTGAGACCAATGGCGTTTTGAAAAAAAAAGCGTATCTTCCTTCCTCCATGGCATTTACAATAACGACCTGCAATTTAAAGTGTAAGGTGATACACAATGCTGACAAATGCAAGGCAGACGTGGCCTTCTTTATGCTTAATAATCTGAAAAATGACCCAAAAATGAAAAGTGCACAATCTGTTTGAGGAGATTATAATTACCTGTTCGATCTCCAATTTTGTCGTCAAAATTGGCGAACACTTAACTTTTTTTATTTACCTTAATGTAAGGGGTTTAATGTTATGAGAGGTTTAATGAGAGTTTTTATGGTGACATTTTCTTTTAATGACGTGATAGTTTTGCTTTATTTATCTATGAATAAGATGCATGATATACTCTACGAAGGGAAGTATTTTATAGCTATTGATACTGATTTGAAAAATTTATGAAACAAGCAATTTTACTAAACTCATAATAAAATGAACCGATAAAGTTTTCCTTAAAAATTGATCAATAAAGCAAATAGTTCAACTGGATTTATTCATCACTATTCTGAGTTTAATGAGATTTAATCATGAGCATTTGTAGAACTTTCGAAAATCCTAAGTTATTTTATTTCAAAATGTCAGTCAGAATTTTAAGATGCATTACATATGCAGAAAAAAGGTTTTCTTTCATTATTCGAAAATGCAGTAAAGTTAGAGCAAGTTTTCAAATGTACTCTGAATTATAGCGAAATAAAATGATTAAAAAACAAAAAATATATTTTTCTAAATCATCAGTATTTTTTTTAAATTTCAATAATAACGATACCTGAATGCATAAAAAATTCAAGAAGACAAATTGAGCGTTCAAAAGCGAGTTGAGAGGGAAGAACAAAAAAGATTTTAAAAGTACATTAAGGCGAATATAAACACCTTAAAAGTTTAATAACACATTTGTTAAAAAGTTTAAATTTGGAGATTTAATTCATATAAGGTAAGCTTTCATATGCAAATGAGATTAGTAAATAGGAATATTTTATTTATTATTTTAAAACTATGAAAAACTGAAAAGACAGTAGCTTTCAGATAAATTAAGTGGATTGAAATGTCTGTCTTGCACAAGAGTTTAGAATACATTTCATTTTTCAAGAATTGATAACACATTTCATTGCATAAATAGCATTGAAACACAATGCTAAAAGTACCAATATTTTAACAGCAATCGATTAACATCAGCTACATTAGTAACAATTTCATTATCGCGAAACATATCCATGTGCTATGAAAAAGAGCGATTATCACAGATTTTGAATATTTCTTCTCTTTATATTTTGTTTTGTAGCTAATTTAAGTTCGTGAAACTTAATCAACGGTTTTTTTTTTTCTTTTTAATGAAGAGGTCAATATATGCTTCCAAAAGGCGATGGACAGTTAGAAATGTAATGCAATATGAAGAACGAAAAAGTTTTTCCACTACTGAGTTTTGACACTGTGTAAAGCATGAATAAATCATTGAAGATAAAATTTAAAACAAGAAGAATGGGCTTAATGCAATTTTTTTAATGGAAATAAGTTATGTGTGTATGTTCTCCCAAACTCTTTTAATCTATTATATGAAAAAAACTCTATTCTACAACTTCGTACAAATGTTCTCTACTTACATTTCAAAAATTGTTTAGAAACTGAAGGGATTTTTTTTCTTTTAGAGATGAATTGTTTGTATGATTTATAAAAAATTGAAAATGTCCAATCATCTCGATTGACCAAATAAGCCACTTTTAGCTATATGTATATATATATATACGTTCTAAACTTGCAAATCTAGGCTAACACAACCTGGTAATATCTAGCTTGAAGCGAAGCTTGCAAAAAACAGGAAATGTCCTTAAAGCAAGGCAACCCAAATGGTCCAGTTTTTTTTTTTTTTTTTTTGTTACCCTCAAAAATTACCTCATTCTTATTAAGACTGATAGTTTTTCGGATGTTAGGTAGGCATCTTGGAAAATAAAAATAATTGAATTATCATTGTTTCATCAATTATGAGTTGAGGAATTGAATTGTTTGTATAATCATTTATTCAGTAGAAAAAATTGCAGCAGTCCCTTTTCAGGGCATATTTAAGAGTTTTTGTTAAAATGCGATTCGTTTCATAAAATTTATTATTTTTACGCTGAGAAATTTAAGTGAATCATCATAAAATTAGAAATGTAGAGGAAACCTTTTTAGTTCAGTAAGAAGGTAAAAATGGAAGGTAATTTTATGAAGGGGTTCCTGTTTTGCATTACAAATTTTGCAAAGTATTCTTTTCTGAAACCAATAAAAAAAAAACCTAATCAATTCCTTAAATTTTTTGAATTTTGATGGAGTTCAATAAGTGCACATTTAATTTTTCTGTAATGTGGCTTGATAAATTTTTGAAAAACATTTCATAAATACATGAAATTAATATTAAATAAACAGTTAATTCTCCTCAAATTTTTTTTTTTTTAACTTATAGTTAAGTTATTTCAAGCATCCAAAACTCACTTAGCTGGAAAAACGTAACAAATTAATGATTTATTACTGTTATGCTGTAAGTTTCAGTAATAGCGCAACAGTACTTGGACTTTGTGTCCAAGTCCCATGATTGAAATTTGGATTCTGTCACGCCATTGTAACACGCCCAAAAGTACGTTTTTAAGAGCTGAACAAGCTACAGAACTGGGATACATATATTAAATTGCAGCATATTGAAGTTCATTGGCAAACTAAAAGAGTTCATAGTGTCTTAAAATACCCAGCTGCGAATATTGATACTACGGTACTTGAACACATGAAGGTAAATGTAAGTAATAAGTATATGATGGTAAAATTTCAATACATGCGTTATAATTCGATTTGTTTGCAAGGATTTTAGAAGTAGCTGAAGTTTCTCATTCCATTGTATTGATATTTTCTTCTGAACTTTATCTGACATGATATTCTTTTGCTTGAACTCTGCACATTTATTTAAATGTTCTTCAAAGTTAACTTTAAATATTTACTTACTAATAAAAAAAAGCAATTTTAAGAAGCATCTGTGCAAGAATCAAGTACAACAAAAGACCAACGTATATCATGTATTAACATTTTTGAAATTTTGGGAGAATTTTTTTTTTTTTATTGAACTATCTATATGAGCCCCCACCCCCACCACTTTTTTTAATTATAATTTTAGCATTGTTAATGATTTATTGAGGATCATAAACAGTTTCTGTTGGATTTCAAACTTTAAAACTTATTTGGAGTGGTATGACTATTTTTGTGAAATTTATTTACTTTGCACAATTTCTCTTTTAATATAAGTTACTAAATAAATTGTGCAGAATAAATTTCTGTTGAATACTAACTGTAATATTTTGATAAAAATTCACAGCATTTTAAATCTTCTGCAAATCTGAACAAAAATTAGTTTTTTAGAAAGTGCTATGAAGCATTATCCTGATGATGATCAAATTATTTCTAAATATATTTTATTGATGGTTAACGCTACGGAGGAAAATGAAATAACATTGCATCCAGAGAAAAGAAATTAAATATTATATTAGACTTAATGATAAAAGAAAAAAAAATGTTTTCCACAAAAACATGGATAGGTTGGAGACAAATACAATATAAATGCTGGCTGTATATACAACTATGGTCTTAATGATTTTGTTTTAAGAAAAGACTTCTATCATTTTATCATCCTTTCTCATTTCAATCAATCTGTACTACTTCATCTACTTAAAATACAGAATAGATACAATGAACAAAATATTTCACCAAAAAATTCATCAATTATAAGACCAACATTTAAATACAACAATGCTCCTAAATAGAACTTCATAATTTTGTCAAACTTTCAAAAAATACTTTCATTGCTTCCAAAACACAACTATATGATTTTTTTTTCCAATAGAAACATTTCAAGTTTTGATTTCATATCAAATTTTAGCAATGTCTGCATAATTTTTACATACAGGAGTTGATGAGTTAATTCATTCGAAAGAAAAACGTTAATGTTGATGGATTTCTATTAGCTGATAATAATGCAGTCGTCAACAACTATACAATGAGTAAATGTTTTACTTTTTTAAACAATAACATATTTTACATTTTTCAAAATGAGGTAATGTTTATAAAAATGAAGAAACACCATAACTAAGAACAAGAAATACAAACATCCATCAACACGAGAAATGTAATAAATATTGCAATTTCTACACCAAATAACATTTTATTTTATACTTGTAGCGCAACTAGATACTTCATTTTGAATAGATCCAAACTGATTGCAATTGGAAACAATTTGACAAACAACGCAGCATCGTCATGAATGGTACCCCCTGTGGATGGTTATAAACTATTTCAAATTAACCGTAATTTAATATTTGAATCTTGGTGTAAAAAATTATGATACAAAAGAAGACATTTATTGGCATCCTTGATTCAACAAAAACAGTTTTTTAGAGAAATAGAGTAACAACTTGTAGGTTCAATAGTGACATTTACGGGTGGAAGGGGGAGATTAATAAGTTGCAGGTAAATTTACAGGACTAGCAAATTATAGGTTCGATAAGGAATAATGGCTTGCTCACAACAAGCAAAACCAGACTAAAGATAGCAAGAAGAAGAATTAGGTTTACGTTTCGGCTTTTAACATGAAGACTTTTCTGACCATGATTATGCAGCAGTTTTAAGAGCAGATCAGTCTACCTTTCATCTAAGTTGTTTTCCATTTATGATGTGTTTCTTGCAAATTTAGTTAGAAGCAACCTTACCATTTCACATTGATGTGATAACGGGACCAAATGGTAAAACTTTGCAAATTTCTTGTCTTGACCACAATTTCCTCTTTCATTCTGATTGCTAGTTTCTACCTGGGTGCAATAGAAGGTGTAGTCTATGTTTACCTTTGGTCTAAGAGAAAAATCCTTATTCAGCATGCAAAATATATTTTACTTCTATAATTTCTCATTTTCTTTAACTAAATGTACACATTATAATGTATGATTTCTACCAGCATATTTTGTATCAAAGTAAGCAATTGAAGATTTTCGTTGCAACTAACTACCAAACGGCACGACCTTGAGGGTCACGGATTTGGACAAAATTCCAGATATAGGTCAATTCCAACTAGATATGAGCCCAGGTATAGCGGTTTGACTGCATAGGCCCAAGTTCGGCTGCAACGGGAGTCCAAAGTTGATACTTTGGACCCCGAAATGCAATGGAATTTCCTTTAAAATTACCATTTTTAACACTTTTTTTGCTATTGTTCTGCAGAATGAGCATGTGCTTTATAATTGAATTAACTAAGTTGAATACTAATTTTTAATAAGCAGTTCTCAAATTCAAATTGGCTACTACTTTTAATTTCAATAACTTGAATGCCAAAATAACATAGTAACAGGATATTTATCGTTTGCAGATGAAACTAATTATTTTCGTTGTATATTAATCGTTTGCTAGTAACAAATATTTATCGTTTGCTAACAAAAACATTTACTTTAACTGGATATTTATTGTCTTGCATCAAAGATATCCCACATTGATAAGAAAAAAAATAGGAGAAGAGAAAAAACTCTGATTTGTTGCACAATGGCACACAAAAGAACAAAAATATAAGATCGTATCGAAGTTTCAAATAACTTAATGTCCATAAATAAATACTGTCCTCCCTTATACTTAATTTACTAACAAAAAATGAAAAAGGTGTTAAGAGATCGAACACAGTGTTGAATTCTGAAATTCCAATGGAAACGCCATTGCATTTCTGGGGCCAAATTAGCAACTTTGAACCCTCGTTGCAGAGAAACTAGGGCCTATGCAGTCAAACCGCTTTACCTGCGCTCATATCTAGTGGGAATGAACCTATAGCTAGAATTTTGTCCAAATCCGTGACCCTCAAGGTCGTGCCGTTTGGTCGTAAGTTTTATTTAAAAGCAAGGATGCAAAGATATAGAGAAAATATATACAAGAAAAAAAAATCTTGTTACTTCCTTTCTTTTATTGATAAAAAAAATATCAAGCTTTTTGATGACTGAGTTTGCTCTAAACTTCGTTCATAACGAACACTCAGGTTTTATGAACAAATGTGTAGGCTACAGATATGGTACAGATCTTTTCGATTTTTCCAAGTATATTCTAGTGTTCTTCAATCAAGCTTGATCTATTTTCGAAATAAAGTATCTAGTCCTCAACAAAATAACTCCCAAAGATTTGCAAAAAGTTCGTGCGGCGAAGAGTTCGTTTTCAAAGCTCTACGAACACAACTGAGGTAGAAGAAAAAGCGCATAGTTCCAGTTAGAACATTTTGAAGTATTCCTCACAAACGTTCTCGAATTATTTGTCGGATTCAGCATTTTTCAATTTCTGAATCATTTTTAATCGATTGTTATTTTAACTCAAAATCATCCCTTCTGCATAGAATCCAAGTTTCAGGATACATTCTCATCTTCAGAATCGGAGCCTTCTATAAGTTTGAAAAATATATTTCATAGAACTATTTCGTGCATACTAATAACTAAGATTCGAAGGAATTAAATTTACTACATGGAAGAAATGGAAAAGTTTCGTTTAGTGATTAAATATAGAAGTTACTTGTATAAATAAATCAAATACATTCCATATATTTTTTTTTTTTTTCATTGCAGCAGCTTATCAAAATGTTTAAATGATAGGGCCACTGTGATCAAATCACCGTCATTGAAAAAACTATTGCAGTCAAGTAAATAGGGAGCTAAAGGGTAAATTTATAAGCTACTTTTATTAAAATCAATGCATGGCCGTTTGTATATCGCTTCGTTTTAACCCACGACTCTTTTCAATGTTTGATAGTCATCCTTATTTTGTGACAACATCCTTGGATTTCAAAAATAGCGAAATACTCAAAAACTAGAAATGATGCCTCCAGGTCCCTTTTCTTTTTTCATCAGTAGAGCAGCGAAAATCCGCCACTCTCAAAATGATCTCTATCTAGAACACCATGGTTTGTACTTTCTAATTAACTTAACCACATGCACAAGCTTCCTGGAATGGAACAGTGCTCCTACATCAGATCCAACATTATTTTCCAGACAAAACAATTAAATTCGTGATTTTCGTTAAATGAATTTGCTTATTGGAAAGATTGATTTGCACACGAGATAAAGTGTATATGATTCATGTATTTGCATTGAAAATATTGATGGAAGTAACATTTCTGAGTGAGGGAATCTATGCTACTTCATTGCAATTGACGAAACTGATTAAATACGCAGTAGCTAAAAGAAGACTTTTGCAAGTTGCTGAAATATTCGTGCTGCCGAATTCGTGGCAAAATGTATATTCTTGTATTGTCAAATTTCACCAGACAAATTTTGCAAATCTTCGGTGGGTAATAAAGTACCTTGGCAACATAACGACAAGTGGAACGCAATGAATAAATACAAGCAATAATAAATATGGTCCCCATTTGAAGACAAATGCTATTTCCCTATCTTTTGGTCTTCTCGGAAGGACGATCCGATGATGTCAACTTTGCCTCGAAGTCGAGCTGAGACCTTCTTCATTCTTTTTTTTCCCGCTTTTCAGAGATTCCTTCCACCAACCAAGTAGAAACGAACATAAACAAAGAAATCTGAAAGAAATGAAGCAAAATTTTGTGTATCATCTAGTAGGATCTTTGAAAATATAGCGATAAATTGCGCACCATTCAACCAAATCATATTTAATACGCAGGATTCTATTCATCTGCCCAGTGACTACATGAAGGAAAGCAGTACCGGATCTACGATTTTTCCACGCCGAGAAGAAAACTTGAAACTCCGGCCTTTAGCCATCTTCCAGGATGTTTTTGTTGCTAATTTCAGCGAAATAAACCACGGAAATAGGAAGAATTTTCTGCAACCAGAGGAATTTACCTTGACTTGATTCCCCTAGATCCGTAATCTACTATAAAAAAATCTCGTGTCAAGGCGTTGGCGTTTGTACGTCTCCGAAACGGCTCGACCGATTTTATGATTTTTTTAATGTGTATTTGGTAGGTATGAGAATATGTCATGAAGTATATTTCATACCGCTGGTATTTAGAGTGTCCATTCCAGAATTCTTTTGGCTACCAATGTCAAAATAATGCGACGCTCCAGCCCCGGCAAAGTATCGGAAAATTCTCAACGATTTAAAATTTTTATTTGTCGGTATCATCTGTATGTTAACAAATATTTTATTAATTTAAGTAAGACTTTTACAATGATTTTCAATTTCGCTCTTTCATTCTCTGCGGAGGTAATTCGATAATTCGGAAATTAGCGATTAAAAAATAGCGGTAAAAGGATGAAAATGTACGGTTTTGGGGATTTTTTTTATGCCAAATAAAAAAAACACAAAAAAAAATTATCAAAAAAAAAAAAAAAAAAAGGAAAAAAAATTCTGGATAGGAACACGCTATTTAAACCCCTCACAGCAATGCTGGCAGTTTCAGCAGGACAAGGTGGATTTTTTTCTTTTGGATGCACCAGGTGGAACTAACAAAACATTTCTCATTCCACTGACTATTCAAAATAATCCAGATGCAGTGTGCATAAGAAAAAAAAATCGTCTATGGCCACGGTACTGAAACAATGGAAAATTATCATCTGGGATGAACTGTGGCACACAAACATTCTCTTGAGACGTTGAATAGAACACTGAACGATATAAAAATAACAACAAACTACGTATTTGGTGGTACTCTGTTACTCCTTTTAGACAAACACTTCCTCATTCAAAATACGCTGAGGAGATCAACGCTTGCTTGAAATCATCGCCACTTTATAATCGAATGCCATATACCACCATTTTGAATGGCAAATTCCGAGCCGAAATGTTTTGCTGACACGAATTCCAATAATTTCCACCACCTGCCAATTCAACTCAAACACGTTGTTCAATTTCCTGTTAGATCGGCATTCGTTGTCTGTTTGCGACTTAGATTTGAGCACACTATGATTTTCACATGAACAATTATAGGTAGCATGTTTTTGCATGGGCAAATCATGGAGCTTATTTGTGCTGTCCATAAACCGAAAAAATATTGTTCACTCAATTGCTCTTCGAAATGGATAATGATTTTCTTTTTTTCATTTTCATGTAATAGGATAAAAAATGCATTGTTTTTGGGCATTATGTTTACCTTTAAAGAAATCAAAGAATGAATTTGTTCGTTACGTTAACGAAATAAATTGCAATTAGAAAATGAATGGTTGGCGTTTATTTATTTTAAATCAGCAATCATCGTCTACAGCGCTCCATTTCTCTTTCTGTCATAGATCCCATCTCCTCACTTTTACACAATACATTCGTTATTTTTTGATTAACAACCAAAATATGTACTAGAAACTATTTATATTGCATAACAACGTTTGTCCAGTCAGTCAGCGTGTGACGAATAAAAATTTAAGACTGAGTAGAGCTCAGCCAATATCGCTAATTTAAAGGAGCATATGATAGGCATGCGTTTATCGTCATTAATATATTAGGGTTAAGTTCATCACTTATATCGTCAATGGGCAATAAAATTCATTTTACAGGATTTCCATATTGTGTGTCACTAAACGCTAAGCAACGATATGTGAAAATGGTTTACATTCTCTTAAAACTTGAATAAGCATATTTGGTTCTTTTCCGAAGTTATTTACTAGAATAGATAGGTTTTTGGACTGACAATGTACTCGTTCTGAAATGAAAGAAACTTTTAGGTTCCACAGGGTCGAATCTTCAACCCTACCAAACAACTTACTAGGAACTATACAATACTGTAATAATGAAAAAAAATTTGAATACGTAGCAACCGAAAGAGCATAGTAAGACATGTTTTTGAACGCATAAATTATTTGTCCTCGAGTCTTCCCTATCGAAATATGAGACCTTAAAGTCTGCCGAAATTTTAAGAAAAATGGCCAAATTTAACGAGTTTCGGTTGAGTAATGGAAGACATCTTTCATACGCTTCGCAGATGGATGCACTCTGCCAAGTGCAGACGGTGAAATTGAGTGGTATACCTTCCATTTCTCGCTATGTCATTAAAATTGGCGGCTTTTCTTAACATTTCGGCTGATTTTAAGACCTTATATTTCGATATCGGGGAACGAGGGCAAATAATTTTTGAGCCAAAAAAATGTCTCAATATGCTCTTTCGATTGCTAACTATTCAAATTTGTTTTCATTATTACACTATCCATGAAGTTCCCTGGTTGCATTAAAAAGTCCTCCATTTTGGTTAATTACAGCATGTCTTTACTTACACTCTTTTCTTTCGATGGGGCGCACAGCTACTGCTGTTGGGATACGTTCTCCGTTTCCTTAGGGATGTCAAAGATCTCTGAGTAGAGGGGTGGAAGGTTCAGGCTCCTCCAGTGGTTGCGGCACCACTCCAGGTGGTGTTCGTAGCGGGCGCCCAGACCCCTCAGTTCGGGCAGCTTGTGCAGCAGCATGCGCAGCTGATCCGGCGAGCGCCGCTTCAGGCATTGCACCTTTAAGGCCTCGGTGCTCATCTCGCGTATCTGTTCGACGATTTTGGGGCTGTACATGAACGAATGCTCTAAGGAAGGAAGGGGAAAGATCAGTTTTTCGTGGGACAAGTAAGTTTTCTATTCCGATAAAGAGCAGAGTTTATGCACACATTGCTTTTTCCTGGTGTAGTTCGAGGCTTAGAAATACAGTGGACTCAAAAAGTTAAGGTACATGTTTTTCGAAGCTCATCATAAAAAAAATGTCAGTAACAATAAAATACATAATTTGCATGAATGATAATAATGAACTTTAAATACATTTATGAAAAAGAAGTTGCTAGTACTTTTACTTTATAGAAAAGAACATATTTTTACGAGTGAGAAAAAAAATGGAAATATCGAGCTTTTGTACTTTTGTGTGTAAATTGTGTTAATTTTCAACCGTTGTCGGCAATTTTGGTGACAATAGTCAATAGAGTTTAGAAAATATCCCAGAGACGTCGTTAACCCAATTCGTTAAGGTAGAGGGCAGTTAGGTGGATTGAAATGAGATTGTCGCAGGCTGATGCTCCTAGACGTCTCAATGTGTCTCGTAGTGTTTTTCAGCGACTTTGGGATCGATACCAATCCGAAGATTCTGTGTCCAGAAGACCTGTTCAAGGCCGAACACGAGCTACAACACCAGCAGAAGACCGTTTTCTAGTTCTTTCGGCCCGAAGGAGAAGAACCACTACAGTGCCGCAGCTCGTTGCGGACTACTTTGTAGCAACAGGAAGAATAATCTCAGCTACTACGGTGCGAAATCGTCTTCACAATGCAGGTCTCTATGCAAGATGACCAGTTGTGTGTGTTCCCAAAAACAGACCACACCGAAGGATCCGCTTATGCTGGGCAAGAAAACATGTTTCCTGAACCCAGCAGCAATGGGCTTCTGTGCTGTTCACAGACGAGTCCAGATCTACATTGGAGAGTGATTCAGGGAGTCTACTGATCTGGAGGGAACAGCGCAATAGATACCATCAATCCAAAACTGTTGAAAGACCACAATTCATAAAAGTGGAGGAATCATTGTTTAGGCAGGGATCTCGGTCGGTTGTCACACTGACCTGCATGTGTTCCATGAAGGAACTCTGACTGGTCTGAAATATCGAGATGAGATCCTAGATCCATATGTTCGCCCATATGCTGGTGCTATTGGTAATGACTTCATTCTGATTAGAGCCGGTATATAGATAGGCTGACGCATCAGCTTAAGTTTAGCCATTTTGGATCAAATTTTTCATTGTTGCGGAGCTAGGGTTACCAGAGAAAAGTTTCGTGTTTCGTCAAACATAATATTTTATTTAATAAATAATTCACGTGACGCTAGAAATGGTTCCCAGCGAAAACTCAACAAACGCGATAACTTGCCAGAAAAGGCAACCACTCAAACACGCGCTTCGATCAAAAAGGCTGATCTTAAGCTGATGCGTCGGCTCGTATATATAGGGGCATTAATTCTAATGGTTTATAAGACACTACCTCACCGCGCTCGTATTGTTGAGGCGTATCTTAAGGATCACGCTTTGGGATACATGGAATAGCCAGCTCGATCTCCAGATCTGAATCCGATAGAACATCTTTGGGACTATCTTGGCAGACAGGTTAATGCTTTAATCCTCCTCCAAGGTCATTACATAAGCTGAAACAAATTCTTACTCTGTGTCTGGTCTTCACTTCTTATTCCGGTGTTCGACAACTTAATAAACGGCATGGAAAATCGATGCCGCCAACGAATTCAAGTTAGTGGGGGACACATTTCTTATTAAAACTCATTTTTGTATTGTTTCTCCGACTTTACTACAAAACACTGTGATGTTTTGTCTTCTTCAAGAATGGACTTTACCGCGAATATTGCTTTTTTTTTTTTTTTTTTTGTCATTAATCATTAATAAAAAACCATTTAAGGCATGTATCCTCCAAATTTTTTGTTTCTACATTCATTCATTTGCAAATTAGACGTAAAAAAACGGTTATACCTTAACTTTTTGAGGCCAGTATAACTTCCATATTTAGTTAAAACATACATTCCCACACTCGAGAATTGACGTAAAACAAATGTATTTACACAACATGTTAAACCGACAAAACCAAAACACATCGAATCACCTACATTATTGCATAATGAGAGATAATTTTTTCCCTAGATAAAAACATTTAAAACATGATCTAAAACTGTATACTGGTAGTATTTCTTAAACCTTTTATTGAAAAGAAGAAGAAGAAAAATTTGATTATAAATTACCTGATCGATACATTTATTTTTTATACTTGAAAAGATTTTTTCTTCTTGCACTAGCACTAAGACCTATTAACGTTGCAATTATCCACTGCTGGCCTCTGGGGAAAGGCTCTGCGGATTTAGTTGCAGGGAGTCCAAATTTTATAGATCCGGACCTGAAAATATGAACACTATTTCCCCCTATTACCCACCCCGTTTTGGAGTTTTGGTGATTGGAGTTCTGGTGATCAACCTCTTCCCTAAAATATTTAAAAAGTCATCAAAATGAACTGTTTTTTCTTTTTTTCCGCAGTTTGTTTTCGTCGTACTTTTTAATGTACAATCATTTACTTTTCGATGCAAAATCGAAGTATCGGCTTCACTTCTATGAGCCCCATGTCCAAAAAAAAGTTCAAGTTGAAAAAAAAAAAAAAACTAAATATAAATAAATAAATAAATAAAATGAAATAAATATAAATTTTAAAAAATAATAAATCTTGAAGCACCGTATGTTTGCATATAAGTCGCATCACAGATCTTCAGTAACAAACCTTCCCGGATTATGTATATTTATTGAAGTTACGATCACACTGAAGATTACGAATGAAAGTAAGTGTGCCAATAATTTAGCATTGATATCTTTATATAAAAAAACAAAAAATCCAATTGTATATGTACGGGAAAAATTCAGAAACTACTGGACCGATTTCGTTAAAATTATTTTCAGCAGCACCAAAACCGTATTATTTTCAGTTTATAAAAGGTTAGTGCTCATTTTCGAAAAAATTTCGATGAACAGTTCTTTTTTTATTCGAAATTTACTTTTGGACCCAAAAATTGATCTTTCTACCAGGGCCGGACAAGGTCCCCTAAAAGGGTGCCAGCCCCAACCTTGACTCTCAAAGAGCGCAAAAAAAAAAAAAAAAAAAAAGATACAAAGGTGCTCAAGTTTAAAGGGGAAAAAAAAATCGTACAGGTTTGAGGGAGCAAAAAGAAACATGCGCACAGGTTCGAGGAAAGAGCATAAAGAAAAGAAAACAAAGGCGCGCACGTTCAAGGGCAGAAATGAAAAATGGAAAAAAAGGTTCCAGGACGTTAAAAAAAAAAAAAAAAGAAGAAGAAGAAGAAGAAAAAAAAAAAAAAAACGAGGACGCATAAGTTTGAGAACGCAAAAAAAGAAAAGATAAAAAAAAGAAGGCGCACATGTTCAAGGACGCAAAAAAAGAGAAAAAGCGCTCAAGTTTGAGAAAGCAAAAAAAAAAAAAAAAAAAACCGAAGGCGTACAGGTGTGAGGGCGCAAAAAGAAACGGGCACACAGGTTCGAGGGGAGGGCGCAAGAAAGGGCAAAAAAAAAAAAAAATGCGCACACGTTCGATGGCACAAATAAAAAAAAGGTTTGAGGGAGGGGGGGGGGACGCTCAGGTTTGAGAGCACAAAAAAAAGGAGCTTAGGATCAAGAGTTCAAAAAAAAAAAAAAAAGGCGCACACTTTCAAAGGTACAAATAAAATAAAATGAAACAAAAAGGGGGTTAGGGTTTTTAGGCATAAGGTTTCTTAGTTCCGTCAAGGGAAACACCTCTGGTGGCGCAATCACGTTATTTAAGGCAGTGACTGTTTGCAGGGGGCGGACTGGCCTGCGGGACGATGCGCCCTCGAGCGTCCTCTGTGTGCCTTCGTTTTTTTTTTTTTTTTTTGACTCTCTCAAACCGGTGAGACTTCGTTTACTTTATTTATTTATTTTTGGCGTCCTTGAACTTGTGTACCTTCGTTTTTCACGCCCTCAAACTGTGCGCTTTCGTTTATTTTTGCACCTTTAAAACCTTTGCGCCCTTGGACCTCAGTTCTTTCGCGCCCTTTGGTAGTTAAGGTTGGCACCCTCTTGGGGGACCCAGTCCGCCTCTGTTTGTCGATCTTAGTGATTTATAATCCTCTACAACGAGATTGTCCTCTCTCTTCTCGTCTTTCTATGTCAGTGCCAGTGATAATGATCCGCATGCATGCAGGGCCGTCGACAGGATTTATGGGCCCCTATGCAATTTTCTTCAGGGCCCCAACTTTTTACTTAACCTTCAACCTCCTCGTTCTAGGCTCCGTTTTCGCATAAATATTTAAAATTGATTTGGGATTTCAAGTATGGGGGACCCTTTTTGTAGCTCGGACAAATTTTTGAAAAATACACTAAAAAATTCTGCATTTTGAGGCCTTATATGGGATAATAGAAACTACAAAAACATGAGGAAAGAAAAAAGGAAAACAAAAAATTTCTTAAATTTTACACTCTTTTGCGAACTAAGACAATGCAAAATACAAACTGCTCGTGGTTCGACAAATCGTTGATATTAATCGACAGAGAGGAAGAGCGACGAGGGAGTAACGATAACGCATTGTCACTTGCTC